>NW_028327608.1:87424-106488 GCF_031878675.1 Megascapheus bottae | reverse complement strand
TGGGTTAGGGTTAGGGTTAGGGTTATCGGTTAGGGTTAGTATTATGGTTAAGATTAGGGTTAGGGTAAGGGTAAGGGTTAGGTTTAGGGTTAGGGTTAGGGTTAGGGTAAGGGTTAGGGTTAGGGTTAGGGTAAGGGTTAGGGTTAGGGTTAGGGTTAGGGTTATTAGTTAGGTTTAGGGTTAGGGTTAGGGTAAGGGTTAGGGTCAGGGATAGTGTTAGGTTTAGTGTTAGGGTAAGGGTTAGGGTTAGGGTTAGGGTAAGGGTAAGGGTTAGGTTTAGGGTTAAGGTTAGGTTTAGGGTAAGGATAAGGGTTAGAGTTACGGTTAGGGTTAGGTTTAGGGTAAGGGTTAGAATTAGGGCTAGGGTTAGGTTTAGGTTTAGGGTTAGGGTTAGTGTAAGGGTAAGTGTTAGGGTTAGGGTTAGGATTAGGTTTAGTGTTAGGGTTAGGGTTAGGGTTAGGGTAAGAGTAAAGGTTAGTGTTAGTTTTAGGGTTAGGGGTTAGTGTTAGGGTTAGGGTTAGGTTTAGGCTAAGGATAGGTGTTAGGGTTAGGGTTAAGGTTAGGTTTAGGGTTAGGGTAAGGGTAAGGGTTAGGGTTAGCGTTAGGGTTAGGGTTAGGGTAAGGGTAAGGGTTACAGTTTGAGTTAGCGTTAAGGTTAGGGTTACGGGTAGGGTTAAGGTTAGGGTTAGGTTAAGGTTTAGGGTAAGGGTTAGGTTTAGGGTTAAGGTTAGGGTTAGGGTTAGGGCAAGGGTAAGGGTTAGGGTTAGGGTTAGGGTTAAGGTTTGGGGTTAGGGTTAGTATTATGGTTAAGGTTAGGGATAAGGTAAGGGGAAGGGTTAGGTTTATGGTTAGGGTAAGAGTAGGGGTTAGGGTTAGGGTTAGGGTTATTAGTTAGGGTTAGGGTTAGGGTTAGAGTAAGGGTTAGGGTCAGGGATAGTGTTAGCGTCAGTGTTAGGGTAAGGGTTAGGGTAAGGGTTAGGGTTAGGTTAGGGTAAGGGTAAGGATTAGGGTAAGGTTTAGGGTTACGGTAAGGGTAAGGGTTAGGGTTAGGGTTAGGCTTAGGGTAAGGGTTAGGATTAGGGCTAGGGTTAGGGTTAGGTTTAGGTTTAGGGTTAGTGTAAGGGTAAGTGTTATGGTTAGGGTTCGGGTTAGGTTCAGTGTTAGGGTTAGGGTTAGGGTTAGGGTAAGGGTAAGGGTTAGGGTTAGGGTTAGGTTAGGGTTAGGGTTAGGGTAAGGGTTAGGGTTAGGGTTAGGTTTAGGTAGGGTTACGGTTAGGGTAAGGGTAAGTGTTAGGGTTAAGGTAAGGGTTAGGGTCAGGGTTAGGTTTAGGGTTCGGTTAAGGGTAAGCGTTAGGGTTAGGGTTAGGGTTAGGGTTAGGGGTTAGGGTTAGTATTATGGTTAAGGTTAGGGTTAGGGCAAGGGCAAGGGTAAGGGTTAGGGTTAGGGTTACTGTTAGGGTTAGGGTAAGGGTTAGGGTTAGGGTTAGGGTAAGGGTTAGGGTTAGGGTTATTAGTTAGGTTTAGGGTTAGGGTTAGGGTAAGGGTTAGGGTCAGGGATAGGGTCAGGGATACTGTTAGGGTAAGGGTTAGCGTAAGGTTTAGGGTTAGGGTTAGGGTAAGGGTAAGGGTTAGGTTTAGGGTTAAGGTTAGGGTTAGGGTAAGGGTAAGGGTTAGGGTTAGGGTTAGGGTTAGGCTTAGGGTTAGGATTAGGTTTAGTGTTAGGGTTAGGGTTAGGGTAAGTGTAAGGGTTAGGGTTAGTTTTAAGGTTAGGGGTTAGGGTTAGGGTTAGGGTTAGGTTTAGGGTAAGGGTAGGTGTTAGGGTTAGGGTTAAGGTTAGGTTTAGGGTTAGGGTAAGGGTAAGGGTTAGGGATTAGCATTAGGGTTAGGGTTAGGGTAAGGGTAAGGGTTAGGGTTTCAGTTAGGGTTAAGGTTAGGGTTACGGTTAGGGTTAGGGTTAGGGTTAGGTTTAGGTTAAGGGTTAGGGTAAGGGTTAGGTTTAGGATTAAGTTTAGGGTTAGGGTTAGGGTTTGGGTTAGGCTTAGGGTTTGGTTTAGGGTTAGCGTTAGGGTTAGGGTTAGGGTAAGGGTTGGGGTTAGGCTTAGGGTTAGGGTAAGTGTTAGGGTTATGGTACGGATTAGGGTTAGGGTTAGGGTAAGGTTAAGGGTTAGGGTTAGGTTTAGGGTTAGGTTAGCGTAAGGGTTTGGGTTAGGCTTAGGGTTTGGTTTAGGTTTAGTGTTAGGGTTAGGGTTAGGGTGAGGGTTAGGGTTAGGGTAAGGGTTAGGGTTATGGTAAGGGTTAGGGTTAGGGTTAGGATTAGGGTAAGGGTAAGGTTTAGGGTGAGGTTTACGGTTAGATTTAGAGTAAGGGTTTGGTTTAGGGTTAGGTTTAGGGTTAGGGTTAGGGTTACGTTCAGGTTAGGGTTAGGTGTAGAGTTAGGTTTAGGGTTAGTGTTAGGGTTATTGTTAGGTTTGGGGTTAGGGTAAGGGTAAGGTTTTGGGTTAGGGTTAGGGTTAGGGTTAGGGTTAGGTTTAGGGTTACGGTTATGTAAGGGTAAGGGTTAGGGTTAGTGTTAGGGTTAGGGGTTAGGGTTGGGGTTAGGGTTAGGGATAGAGTTAGGGTAAGGGTTAAGTTTAGGGTTAGGGTAA
The DNA here is from genome assembly GCF_031878675.1 of Megascapheus bottae. Lineage (NCBI taxonomy): Eukaryota > Metazoa > Chordata > Mammalia > Rodentia > Geomyidae > Megascapheus > Megascapheus bottae. The sequence goes on along the minus strand of NW_028327608.1, from coordinate 103,844 downwards.
GGGTAAGGGTTAGGGTTAGGGTTAAGGTTAGGGTTAGGGTTAGGATTAGGGTTAGGGTTAGGGTTAGGTTAAGGGTAAGGGTTAGGGTTTGGGTTAGGGTTAGGGTACGGGTTAGGTTTAGGGTTAGGGTTAAGCTTACGGTTAAGGTTAGGGTTAGGGTTAGGGTTAGGGAAAGGGTTAGGGTTAGGGTTAGGTTTAGGGTGAGGTTTACGTTTAGGGCTAGGGTAAGGTTTAGGATTGGGGTTAGGGTTAGGGTAAGGGTTAGGGTTAGGGTTAGGGTTAGGGTTAGGGTAAGGATAAGGGTTAGGGTTAGGGTTAGGGTTAGGGTAAGGATAAGGGTTAGGGTTAGTGTTAGGGTTAGGTTTAGGGTTAGGGTTAGGGTAAGGATAAGGGTTAGGGTTACGGTTAGGGTTTGGGTTAGGGTTAGGGTTAGGGTAAGGGTTAGGGTTAGGGTTAGGATTAGGGTTAGGGTTAGGGTAAGGGTTAGGGTTAGGGTTAGGGTTAGGTTTAGGGTTACGGTTAGGGTAAGGGTAAGTGTTAGGGTTAGGGTAAGGGTTAGGGTCAGGGTTAGGTTTAGGGTTAGGGTAAGGGTAAGCGTTAGGGTTAGGGTTAGGGTTAGGGTTATCGGTTAGGGTTAGTATTATGGTTAAGATTAGGGTTAGGGTAAGGGTAAGGGTTAGGTTTAGGGTAGGGTTAGGGTTAGGGTAAGGGTTAGGGTTAGGGTTAGGGTAAGGGTTAGGGTTAGGGTTAGGGTTAGGGTTATTAGTTAGGTTTAGGGTTAGGGTTAGGGTAAGGGTTAGGGTCAGGGATAGTGTTAGGTTTAGTGTTAGGGTAAGGGTTAGGTTTAGGGTTAGGGTAAGGGTAAGGGTTAGGTTTAGGGTTAAGGTTAGGTTTAGGGTAAGGATAACGGTTAGAGTTACGGTTAGGGTTAGGTTTAGGGTAAGGGTTAGAATTAGGGCTAGGGTTAGGTTTAGGTTTAGGGTTAGGGTTAGTGTAAGGGTAAGTGTTAGGGTTAGGGTTAGGATTAGGTTTAGTGTTAGGGTTAGGGTTAGGGTTAGGGTAAGAGTAAAGGTTAGTGTTAGTTTTAGGGTTAGGGGTTAGGGTTAGGGTTAGGGTTAGGTTTAGGCTAAGGATAGGTGTTAGGGTTAGGGTTAAGGTTAGGTTTAGGGTTAGGGTAAGGGTAAGGGTTAGGGTTAGCGTTAGGGTTAGGGTTAGGGTAAGGGTAAGGGTTACAGTTTGAGTTAGCGTTAAGGTTAGGGTTACGGGTAGGGTTAGGGTTAGGGTTAGGTTAAGGTTTAGAGTAAGGGTTAGGTTTAGGGTTAAGGTTAGGGTTAGGGTTAGGGCAAGGGTAAGGGTTAGGGTTAGGGTTAGGGTTAAGGTTTGGGGTTAGGGTTAGTATTATGGTTAAGGTTAGGGATAAGGTAAGGGGAAGGGTTAGGTTTATGGTTAGGGTAAGAGTAGGGGTTAGGGTTAGGGTTAGGGTTATTAGTTAGGGTTAGGGTTAGGGTTAGAGTAAGGGTTAGGGTCAGGGATAGTGTTAGCGTCAGTGTTAGGGTAAGGGTTAGGGTAAGGGTTAGGGTTAGGTTAGGGTAAGGGTAAGGATTAGGGTAAGGGTTAGGGTTACGGTAAGGGTAAGTGTTAGGGTTAGGGTTAGGGTTAGGGTAAGGGTTAGGATTAGGGCTAGGGTTAGGGTTAAGCTTAGGGTTAAGGTTAGGGTTAGGGTTAGGGTAAGAGTAAGGGTTAGGGTTAGGGTTAGGGTTAAGCTTAGGGTTAAGGTTAGGGTTAGGGTTAGGGTTAGGGAAAGGGTTAGGGTTAGGGTTAGGGTTAGGGTGAGGTTTACGTTTAGGGTTAGGGTAAGTTTTAGGGTTAGGGTTAGGGTTAGGGTAAGGGTTAGGGTTAGGGTTAGGGGTAGGTTTAGGGTTAGGTTTAGGATTAGGGTTAGGGTAAGTATAAGGGTTAGGGTTAGGGTTAGGTTTAGTGTTAGGGTTAGGGTTAGGGTTACCGTAAGGATAAGCGTTAAGGTCTGGGTTATTGTTTGGGTTAGGTTTAGGGTTACGGTAAGGTTTAGGGTTAGGGTTAGGGTTAGGGTTAGGGTTAGGGTTAGTGTAATGGTCAGGGTTAGGGTTAGCGGTAGGGTAAGGGTTAGGGTTAGGGTTGGGCTAAGGGTTAGGGTTAGGGTTAGGGTTAGGGGTTAGGGTTGGGGTTAGGGTTAGGGATAGAGTTAGGGTAAGGGTTAAGTTTAGGGTTAGGGTAAGGGTAAGGGTTAGGGTTAGGGTTAAGGTTAGGGTTAGGGTTAGGATTAGGGTTAGGGTTAGGGTTAGGTTAAGGGTAAGGGTTAGGGTTTGGGTTAGGGTTAGGGTACGGGTTAGGTTTAGGGTTAGGGTTAAGCTTAGGGTTAAGGTTAGGGTTAGGGTTAGGGTTAGGGAAAGGGTAGGGTTAGGGTTAGGGTTAGGTTTAGGGTTACGGTTAGGGTAAGGGTAAGTGTTAGGGTTAGGGTAAGGGTTAGGGTCAGGGTTAGGGTTAGGGTAAGGTTATGGTTAGGGTTCGGTTTAGGGTAAGGGTTGGGATAGGGTTAGGTGAGGGTTAGATTAGGGTAAGGCTTAGGCTTAGGGTTAAGATTAGGGTTTCGGTTAGAGTTAGGTTTAGGCTTAGGGTAAGGGTAAGGGTTTGGGTTAGGGTTAGGTTTAGGTTTAAGGTTAGGGTTAGGGTTAGGGTTAGCGTAAGTGTGAGGGTTAGGGTTAGGGTTAGTGGTTACTGTTAGGGTTAGGGTTAGGCTTAGGGTTAAGTTTAGGGTTAAGCTTAGGGTAAGGGTAAGGGTTAGGTTTAGGGTTAAGGTTAGGGTTTCGGTAGGGTAAGGATAAGGGTTAGGGTTAGGGTTAGGGTTAGGGTAAGGGTTAGGGTTAGTGTTAGGGATTAGGGTTAGGATTATGGTTAAGGTTAGGGTTAGGGTAAGGGTAAGGGTTAGTGTTGGGGTTAAGGTAAGGGTTAGGGTCAGGGTTAGGTTTAGGGTTAGGTTAAGGGTAAGCGTTAGGGTTAGGGTTAGGGTTAGGGGTTAGGGTTAGTATTAAGGTTAAGGTTAGGGTTAGGGCAAGGGCAAGGGTAAGGGTTAGGGTTAGGGTTACTGTTAGGGTTAGGGTAAGTGTTAGGGTTAGGGTTAGGGTAAGGGTTAGGGTTAGGGTTATTAGTTAGTTTTAGGGTTAGGGTTAGGGTAATGGTTAGGGTCAGGGATAGGGTCAGGGATAGTGTTAGGGTAAGGGTTAGCGTAAGGTTTAGGGTTAGGGTTAGGGTAAGGGTAAGGGTTAGGTTTAGGGTTAAGGTTAGGGTTAGGGTAAGGGTAAGTGTTAGGGTTAGGGTTAGGGTTAGGGTTAGGATTAGGTTTAGTGTTAGGGTTAGGGTTAGGGTAAGTGTAAGGGTTAGGGTTAGTTTTAAGGTTAGGGGTTAGGGTTAGGGTTAGGGTTAGGTTTAGGGTAAGGGTAGGTGTTAGGGTTAGGGTTAAGGTTAGGTTTAGGGTTAGGGTAAGGGTAAGGGTTAGGGTTAGCGTTAGGGTTAGGGTTAGGGTAAGGGTAAGGGTTAGGCTTTGAGTTAGGGTTACGGTTAGGGTAAGGGTTAGGGTTAGGTTTAGGTTAAGAGTTAGGGTAAGGGTTAGGTTTAGGATTAACTTTAGGGTTAGGGTTATGGTTTGGGTTAGGCTTAGGGTTTGGTTTAGGGTTAGCGTTAATGTTAGGGTTAGGATAAGGGTTGGGGTTAGGCTTAGGGTTAGGGTAAGTGTTAGGGTTATGGTACGGGTTAGGGTTAGGGTTAGGGTAAGGTTAAGTGTTAGGGTTAGGTTTAGGGTTAGGTTAGCGTAAGGGTTTGGGTTAGGCTTAGGGTTTGGTTTAGGGTTAGTGTTAGAGATAGGGTTAGGGTAAGGGTTAGGGTTAGGGTTAGGGTTAGGGTAAGGGTTAGGGTTATGGTAAGGGTTAGGGTTAGGGTTAGGATTAGGGTAAGGGTAAGTTTTAGGGTGAGGTTTACAGTTAGATTTAGAGTAAGGGTTTGGTTTAGGGTTAGGTTTAGGGTTAGGGTAAGGGTAAGGTTTAGGGTTAGGGTTAGGGTTATGGTTCAGGTTAGGGTTAGGTTTAGAGTTAGGTTTAGGGTTAGTGTTAGGGTTATTGTTAGTTTTGGGGTTAGGGTAAGGGTAAGGTTTTGGGTTAGGGTTAGGGTTAGGGTTAGGTTTAGGATTACGGTTATGTAAGGGTAAGGGTTAGGGTTAGTGTTAGGGTTAGGGGTTAGGGTTGGGGTTAGGGTTAGGGATAGAGTTAGGGTAAGGGTTAAGTTTAGGGTTAGGGTAAGGGTAAGCGTTAGGGTTAGGGTTAAGGTTAGGGTTAGGGTTAGGATTAGGGTTAGGGTTAGGGTTAGGTTAAGGTTAAGGGTTAGGGTTTGGGTTAGGGTTAGGGTACGGGTTAGGTTTAGGGTTAGGGTTAAGCTTAGGGTTAAGGTTAGGGTTAGGGTTAGGGTTAGGGAAAGGGTTAGGGTTAGGGTTAGGGTTAGGGTGAGGTTTACGTTTAGGGCTAGGGTAAGGTTTAGGATTGCGGTTAGGGTTAGGGTAAGGGTTAGGGTTAGGGTTGGGGTTAGGGTTAGGGTTAGGGTTAGGGTAAGGATAAGGGTTAGGTTTAGGGTTAGGGTTAGGGTAAGGATAAGGGTTAGGGTTAGTGTTAGGGTTAGGTTTAGGGTTAGGGTTAGGGTTAGGGTTAGGGTAAGGATAAGGGTTAGGGTTACGGTTAGGGTTTGGGTTAGGGTTAGGGTTAGGGTAAGGGTTAGGGTTAGGGTTAGGATTAGGGTTAGGGTTAGGGTAAGGGTTAGGGTTAGGGTTAGGGTTACGGTTAGGGAAGGGTAAGTGTTAGGGTTAGGGTAAGGATTAGGGTCAGGGTTAGGGTTAGGGTTAGGGTAAGGGTAAGCGTTAGGGTTAGGGTTAGTGTTAGGGTTATCGGTTAGGCTTAGTATTATGGTTAAGGTTAGGGTTAGGGTAAGGGTAAGGGTTAGGTTTAGGGTTAGGGTTAGGGTAAGGGTTAGGGTTAGGGTTAGGGTAAGGGTTAGGGTTAGGGTTAGGGTTAGGGTTATTAGTTAGGTTTAGGGTAAGTGTTAGGGTCAGGGATAGTGTTAGGGTTAGGGTAAGGGTAAGGGTTAGGGTTAGGGTTAAGGTTAGGGTTAGGGTAAGGGTAAGGGTTAGAGTTACGGTTAGGGTTAGGTTTAGGGTAAGGGTTAGAAATAGGGCTAGGGTTAGGTTTAGGTTTAGGGTTAGGGTTAGTGTAAGGGTAAGTGTTAGGGTTAGGGTTAGGATTAGGTTTAGTGTTAGGGTTAGGGTTAGGATTAGGGTAAGAGTAAAGGTTAGTGTTAGTTTTAGGGTTAGGGGTTAGTGTTAGGGTTAGGGTTAGGTTTAGGCTAAGGATAGGTGTTAGGGTTAGGGTTAAGGTTAGGTTTAGGGTTAGGGTAAGGGTAAGGGTTAGGGTTAGCGTTAGGGTTAGGGTTAGGGTAAGGGTAAGGGTTACAGTTTGAGTTAGGGTTAGGGTTAGGGTTAGGTTAAGGGTTAGGGTAAGGGTTAGGTTTAGGGTTAAGGTTAGGGTTAGGGTTAGGGCAAGGGTAAGGGTTAGGGTTAGGGTTAGGGTTAAGGTTAGGGGTTAGGGTTAGTATTATGGTTACGGTTAGGGATAAGGTAAGGGTAAGGGTTAGGGTTAGGGTTAGGGTTAGGGTAAGAGTAAGGGTTAGGGTTAGGGTTAGGGTTATTATTTAGGGTTAGGGTTAGGGTTAGAGTAAGGGTTAGGGTCAGGGATAGTGTTAGCGTTAGTGTTAGGGTAAGGGTTAGGGTAAGGTTTAGGGTTAGGTTAGGGTAAGGGTAAAGATTAGGGTTAGGGTTAGGGTTACGGTAAGAGTAAGGGTTATGGGTAGGGTTAGGGTTAGGGTTAGGGTAAGGGTTAAGATTAGGGCTAGGGTTAGGGTTAGGTTTAGGTTTAGGTTTAGTGTAAGGGTAAGTGTTAGTGTTAGGGTTAGTGTTAGGTTTAGTGTTAGGGTTAGGGTTAGGGTAAGAGTAAGGTTTAGGGTTAGGGTTAGGGTTAAGCTTAGGGTTAAGGTTAGGGTTACTGTTAGGGTTAGGGAAAGGGTTAGGGTTAGGGTTAGGGTGAGGTTTACGTTTAGGGTTAGGGTAAGGTTTAGGGTTAGGGTTAGGGTTAGGGTAAGGGTTAGGGTTAGGGTTAGGGGTAGGTTTAGGGTTAGGTTTAGGATTAGGGTTAGGGTAAGTATAAGGGTTAGGGTTAGGGTTAGGTTTAGTGTTAGGGTTAGGGTTAGGGTTAGGGTTAGGGTTACGGTAAGGATAAGCGTTAGGGTCTGGGTTATTGTTTGGGTTAGGGTTAGGGTTAGGGTAAGGTTTAGGGTTAGGGTTAGGGTTAGGGTTAGGGTTAGGGTAAGGGTTAGGGTTAGGGTTAGATTTAGGGTTAGGGTAAGGATATGGTTAGGGTTAGGGTTAGGGTAAGGGTTAGCGTTAGTGTGAGGGTTAGGGTTAGGGTAAGGGTTAGGGTTAGGATTAGGGTTAGGGTTAGGGTTAGGGTTAGGGTTAGGTTTAGGGTTAGGGTAAGGGTAAGGGTTAGGATTAGGATTAGGCTTAGGTAAGGGTTAGGTTTAGGGTTTGGGTTAGGGGTTAAGGTTGAGCTTAGGGTTAGGGTAAGGGTTAGGTTTAGGTTTAGGGTTAGGGTTAAGGTTAGGGTAATGGTTAGGGTTAGGCTTAGGGTTAGGCTTGGGGTTGGGGTTAGGGTTACGGTTACAGTTAGGGTAAGAATAAGAGTTAGGGTTAGGGTTAGGGTTAGGGTTTGGGTTAGTGTTAGGTTTAGGGTTAGTGTAAGGGTGAGGGTTAGGGTTAGGGATGGGGTTAGGCTTAAGGTTAGGGTTAGGGTTAGGGTAAGGGTAAGGGTTAGGGTTAGGGTTAGGGTTATTAGTTAGGGTTAGGGTGAGAGTTAGGGTAAGTGTTAGGGTTAGGTTTAGGGTTAGGGTAAGGGTAAGGGTTAGGCTTAGGCTTAGGCTTAGGGTTAGGGTTAGTGTTAGGGTTAGGTTTAGTGTTAGGTTTAGGATAAGGTTAAGGGTTAGGGTTAGGGTAAGGTTATGGTTAGGGTTAGGATTAGGGTTCGTTTTAGGGTAAGGGTTGGGATAGGGTTAGGTGAGGGTTAGATTAGGGTAAGGGTTAGGCTTAGGGTTAAGATTAGGGTTTCGGTTAGAGTTAGGTTTAGGCTTAGGGTAAGGGTAAGGGTTTGATTTAGGGTTAGGTTTAGGTTTAAGGTTAGGGTTAGGGTTAGGGTTAGCGTAAGTGTGAGGGTTAGGGTTAGGGTTAGTGGTTACTGTTAGGGTTAGGGTTAGGCTTAGGGTTAAGTTTAGGGTTAGGGTTAGGGTAAGGGTAAGGGTTAGGTTTAGGGTTAAGGTTAGGGTTACGGTAGGGTAAGGGTAAGGGTTAGGGTTAGGGTTAGGGTTAGGGTAAGGGTTAGGGTTAGTGTTAGGGATTAGGGTTAGGATTATGGTTAAGGTTAGGTTTAGGGTAAGGGTAAGGGTTAGTGTTAGGGTTAGGGTTAGGGTTAGGTTTAGGGTAAGGTTTAGGGTTAGGGTTAGGGTAAGGGTTAGGTTTAGGGTTAGGGTTAGGGTTATTAGTTAGTGTTAAGGTTAGGGTTCGGGTAAGGGTTAGGGTCAGGGATAGTGTTAGTATTAGTGTTAGGGTAAGGTTTAGGGTAAGGGTTAGGGTTAGGGTTAGGGTAAGGGTAAGGGTTCGGGTTAGGGTTAAGGTTAGGTTTAGGGTAAGGGTAAGGGTAAGGGTTAGGGTTAGGGTTAGGGTTAGAGTAAGGGTTACGATTAGGGCTAGGTTTAGGATTAGGTTTAGGGTTAGGGTTAGTGTAAGGTTAAGTGTTAGGGTTAGGGTTAGGGTTAGGTTTAGTGTTAGGGTTAGGGTTAGGGTTAGGGTAAGAGTAAGGGTTAGGGTTAGGGTTAGGGTTAAAGTTAGGGTTAAGGTTGGGGTTAGGGTTAGGGTAAGGGTAAGGTTTAGAATTAGGGTTAGGGTTAGGGTTACGTTAGAATAAGGGTTATGGTTAGGGTTAGGGTTAGGATTAGGTGGAGGGTTAGAGTTAGGGTAAGGGTAAGGTTTAGGGTTAGTTTTACGGTAAGGGTTTGGGTTAGGCTTAGGGTTTGTTTTAGTTTTAGGGTTAAGGTTAGGGTAAGGGTAAAGCTTAAGGTTAGTGTTAAGGTTATGGTTAGGGTTAGGCTTAGGCTTAAGCTTAAGGTTAGGATTAGGGTTAGGGTAAGGGTAAGGGTTAGGGTTAGGGTTAGAGTTTGGTTAGGGTTAGGATTAGGGTTAGGGTTAGGGTTAGGGTAAGGGTAAGGGTTAGGGTTAGGGTTAGGTTTAAGTTTAGGGTTAGGGTAAGGGAAAGGTTTAGAGTTAGGTTAGGGTTAGGGTAAGGGTTAGGGTAAGGGTAAGGTTAGGGTTAGGGTTAGGGTTAGGGGTTAGGGTTAGGGTTAGGTTTAGGGTTAGGTTTAGGATAAGGGTAGGGGTTAGGGTTAGGGTTAAGGTTAGGGTTAGGGTTAGGGTTAGGGTTATTGTAAGGGTTAGGGTAAGGGTTAGGTTTAGGGTTAAGGTTAGGGTAAGAGTAAGTGTTAGGGTTAGGCTAAGGGTTAGGTTTAGTGTTAGGGTTAGTTTTAGGGTTAGGGGTTAGGGGTTAGGGTTAGGTAAGGGTAAGTGTTAGGGTTAGGGTTAGGGTTAGGTTCAGTGTTAGGGTGAGGGTTATTGTTAGGGTAAGGGTTAGGGTTAGGGTTAGGGTTAGGTTTAGGGTTAGGGTTAGGGTAAGGGTTACGGTTAGGGTTAGGCTAAGGGTTAGGTTTAGTGTTAGGGTTAGGATTAAGGTTAGGGTAAGAGTAAGTGTTAGGGTTAGTTTTAGGGTTAGGGGTTAGGGGTTAGGGTTAGGGTTAGGGTTAGGGTTAGGGTTAGGGTTCGGGTTAGGGTAAGGGTAAGGGTTAGGATTAGGGTTAATGTTAGAGGTTAGGGTTAGGGTTAGGTTCAGGGTTAGGGTAAGGGTAAGTGTTAGGGTTAGGGTAAGGGTTAGGGTCAGGGTTAGCTTTAGGGTTAGGGTAAGGGTAAGCGTTAGGTTTAAGGTTAGGGTTAGGGGTTAGGGTTAGGATTATGGTTAAGGTTAGGATTAGGGTAAGGGTAAGGGTTAGGGTTAGGGTTAGGGTTAGGGTAAGGGTTAGAGTTAGGGTTAGGTTAAGGGTTAGTTTTAGGGTTAGGGTTAGGGTTATTAGTTAGGTTTAGGGTTCGGGTTAGGGTAAGGGTTAGGGTCAGGGATAGTGTTAGCGTTAGTGTTAATGTAAGGGTTAGGGTAAGGGTTAGGGTTAAGGCTAGGGTAAGGGTAAGGGTTAGGTTTAGGGTTAAGGTTAGGGTTTGGTTAAGGGTAAGGGCTAGGGTTACGGTTATGGTTAGGGTTAGGTTTAGGCTTAGGGTAAGGTTTAGGATTAGGGCTAGGATTAGGTTTAGGTTTAGGGTTAGGGTTAGTGTAAGGGTAAGTTTTAGGGTTAGGGTTAGGGTTAGGTTTAGTGTTAGTGTTAGGGTTAGGGTTAGGGTAAGAGTAAGGGTTAGGGTTAGGGTTAGGGTTAATGTTAGGGTTAAGTTTAGGGTTAGGGTTAGGGTAAGGGTAAGGGTTAGAGTTAGGGTTAGGGTTAGGGTTACGTTAGAGTAAGGGTTAGGGTTAGGGTTAGGATTAGGTTGATGGTTAGAGTTAGATTAAGGGTAAGGTTTAGGGTTCGGGTTAGGTTTAGGGTTAGGGTTGGGGTTAGGGTTAGGGTAAGGGTAAGGGTTAAGGTTAGGGTTAAGGTTAGGGTTAAAGTTAGGGTTAGGGTTAGGCTTAGGGTTAGGTTTAGGGATAGGGTAAGGGTAAAGGTTAGGGTTAGGTGTAGGGTTAGGGTTTGGTTAGGGATAGGGTAAGGGTTAGGGTTATGGTAAGGGTTGAGGTTAGGGTTAGGGTTAGGGTAAGTGTAAGGGTTAGGGGTAGGTTTAGGGTAATTGTTTGGGTTAGGCTTAGGTTTTGGTTTAGGGTTAGTGTCAGGGTTAGGGTTAGGGTTAGGGTTAGGTTTAGGCTTAGGGTTAGGGTAAGGGTTAGGGTTATGGTAATGGTTAGGGTTAGGGTTAGGGTTAGGGTAAGGGTTAGGGTTAGGTTTAGATTTAGTTTTAGGGTAAGGGTTTGGTTTAGGCTTAGGGTTTGATTTAGGGTTAGTGTTAGGGTTGGGGTTAGGGTAAGGGTTAGGGTTAGGGTTAGGGTTAAGGTAAGGGTTAGCGTTATGGTAAGGGTTAGGGTTAGTGTTAGGGTTAAGGTAAGGGTAAGGGTTGAGTTGGGGTTAGGGTTAGATTTAGGGTAAGGGTTTGGGTTAGACTTAGGGTTTGGTTTAGGTTTAGGTTTAGGTTTAGGGTAAGGGTAAGGCTTAGGGTTAGGGTTAAGGTTAGGGTTTGGGTTAGGGTTAGGCTTAGGGTTAGGGTAAGGGTTAGGGATAGGTTTAGGGTTAGGTTTAGGGTTAGGGTTAGGGTTTGGGTAAGGGTAAGGGTTAGGGTTAGGGTTAGGGTTATGTTTATGGTTAGGGTAAGAGTAAGGTTTAGGTTAGGGTTAGGGTTAGGAGTAGGGTTTGGTTTCGGGTTAGGTTTAGGGTTACGGTAATGGTAAGGGTTAGGGTTAGGGTTAAGTTTAAGGTTAGGGTTAGGGTAAAGGTTAGGGTTAGGGTTATGTTTATTAGTTAGGGTTAGGGTTAGGGTTAGGGTAAGGGTTAGGGTCAGAGATAGTGTTAGCGTTAGTGGTAGGGTAAGGGTTAGGGTTAGGGTTAGGGTAAGGGTTAGGGTTAGTGTTAGGGTTAGGTTTAGGGTAAGGGTAAGGGTTAGGGTTAGGGTTAGGGTTAGAGTAAGGGTTAGGATTCGGCTAGGGTTAGGGTTAGGTTTAGGGTTAGGGTTAGTGTAAGGGTAAGGGTTAGGGTTAGGTTTAGGGTTAGGTTATTGTTAGTGTTAGGGTTAGGGTTAGGGTAAGAGTAAGTGTTAGGGTTAGGGTTAGCGTTAAGGTTAGGGTTAAGGTTAGGGATAGGGTTAGGGTAAGGGTAAGGGTTAGAGTTAGGGTTAGGGTTAGGGTTACGTTAGAGTAAGTTTTAGGGTTAGGGTTAGGGTTAGGTTAGGGTTAGGGTTAGGGTTAGGGTGAAATTTAGGGTTAGGGTTAGGGTTAGGGTTAGGGTTAGGTTTATTACTTAGTGTTAGGGTGAGGGTTAGTGTTAGGGTTAGGGCTGGGGTTAGGGTGAGGTAAGGCTTAGGGTTAGGGTTAGGGTTAGGGTGAAATTTAGGGTTAGGGTTAGGGTAAGGGTAAGAGTAAGGGTTAGGGTTAGGGTGAGCGTTAGGGTTAGGGTAAGGGTAAGGGTTAGGGTTAGGGTTAGGGTTAGAGTAAGCGTTAGGATTAGGGCTAGGGTTAGGGTTAGGTTTAGGGTTAGGGTTAGTGTAATGGTAAGGGTTAGGGTTAGGGTTAGGGTTAGGCTTAGGGTTAGGGTAAGGGTTAGGGTTATGGTAATGGTTAGGGTTAGGGTTAGGGTTAGGGTAAGGGTTAGGGTTAGGTTTAGATTTAGTTTTAGGGTAAGGGTTTGGGTTAGGCTTAGGGTTTGATTTAGGGTTAGTGTTAGGGTTGGGGTTAGGGTAAGGGTTAGGGTTAGGGTTAGGGTTAAGGTAAGGGTTAGCGTTATGGTAAGGGTTAGGGTTAGGGTTAGGGTTAAGGTAAGGGTAAGGGTTGAGTTGGGGTTAGGGTTAGATTTAGGGTAAGGGTTTGAGTTAGGCTTAGGGTTTGGTTTAGGGTTAGGTTTAGGTTTAGGGTAAGGGTAAGGCTTAGGGTTAGGGTTAAGTTTAGGGTTTGGTTTAGGGTTAGGCTTAGGGTTCGGGTAAGGGTTAGGGATAGGTTTAGGGTTAGGTTTAGGGTTAGGGTTAGGGTAAGGGTAAGGGTTAGGGTTAGGGTTAGGGTTATGTTTATGGTTAGGGTAAGAGTAAGGGTTAGGTTAGGGTTAGGGTTAGGAGTAGGGTTTGGGTTCGGGTTAGGTTTAGGGTTATGGTAATGGTAAGGGTTAGGGTTAGGGTTAGGGTTAAGTTTAAGGTTAGGGTTAGGGTAAGGGTTAGGGTTAGGGTTAGGTTTATTAGTTAGGGTTAGGGTTAGGGTTAGGGTAAGGGTTAGGGTCAGAGATAGTGTTAGCGTTAGTGGTAGGGTAAGGGTTAGGGTAAGGGTTAGGGTTAGGGTTAGGGTAAGGGTTAGGGTTAGTGTTAGGGTTAGGTTTAGGGTAAGGGTAAGGGTTAGGGTTACGGTTAGGGTTAGAGTAAGGGTTAGGATTCGGCTAGGGTTAGGGTTAGGTTTAGGGTTAGGGTTAGTGTAAGGGTAAGGGTTAGGGTTAGGTTTAGGGTTAGGTTAGTGTTAGGGTTAGGGTTAGGGTTAGGGTAAGAGTAAGTGTTAGGGTTAGGGTTAGCGTTAAGGTTAGGGTTAAGGTTAGGGATAGGGTTAGGGTAAGGGTAAGGGTTAGAGTTAGGGTTAGGGTTAGGGTTACGTGAGAGTAAGTTTTAGGGTTAGGGTTAGGGTAAGGGTTAGGTTTATGGTTAGAGTTAGGGTAAGGGTAAGGGTTAGGGTTAGGGTTAGGGTTAGGTTTAGGGTTGGGTTAGGGTTAGGGTTAGGTAAGGTAAGGGTTAAGGTTAGGGTTAAGGTTAGGGTTTGTGTTATGGTTAGTTTTAGGGTTAGTGTAATGGTAAGGGTTAGGGTTAAGTGTAGGGTTAGGGTTAAGTTTAGGGTTGGGGTTAGGGTAAGGGTAAGGGTTAGGGTTACGGTTAGGTTTATTACTTAGTGTTAGGGTGAGGGTTAGTGTTAGGGTTAGGGCTGGGGTTAGGGTGAGGATAAGGCTTAGGGTTAGGGTTAGGGTTAGGGTGAAATTTAGGGTTAGGGTTAGGGTAAGGGTAAGAGTCAGGGTTAGGGTTAGGGTTAGCGTTAGGGTTAGGGTAAGGGTAAGGGTTAGGGTTAGGGTTAGGGTTAGGGTTAGTGTAAGGGTAAGGGTTAGGGTTAGGTTTAGGGTTAGGTTAGTGTTAGGGTTAGGGTTAGGGTTAGGGTAAGAATAAGTGTTAGGGTTAGGGTTATCGTTAAGGTTAGGGTTAAGGTTAGGGATAGGGTTAGGGTAAGGTTAAGGGTTAGAGTTAGGGTTAGGGTTAGGGTTAGCTTTAGGGTTAGAGTTACGGTAAGGGTAAGGGTTAGGGTTAGGGTTAGTGGTAGGTTTAGGGTAAGGGTTAGGGTTAGGGTTAGTAAGGGTAAGGGTTAGGGTTAGGGTTAAGTTTAGGGTTAGGCTTACGGCAAGGTTAAGGGTTAGGGTTAGTGTTAGGCTTAGGGTTAGGTTTAGGGTTAGGGTAAGGGAGAGGGATAGGGTTAGGGTTTGTGTTATGGTTAGATTTAGGGTTAGGGTAATGGTAAGTGTTAGGGTTAAGTGTCGGGTTAGGGTTAAGGTTAGGGTTGGGGTTTGGGTATTGGTAAGGGTTAGGGTTACGGTTAGGTTTATTACTTAGTGTTAGGGTGAGGGTTAGGGTTAGGGTTAGAGTTAGGGTGAAGTTTAGAGTTAGTGTTAGGGTAAGGGTAAGAGTTAGGGGTAGGATTAGGGTTACGGTAAGGGTAAGGGTTAGGGTTAGGTTTAGGGTTAGATTTTGGGTTAGGTTTAGGGTTAGGGTAAGCGTAAGGGTTAGGGTTAGGGTTAGGGTTGAGGTTAGGTTTAGGGTAAGGGTAAGGGTTAGGGTTAAGTTTAGTGTTAGGGGTTAGGGTTAGGGTTAGGGTAAGGGTTAGGGTTAGGGTTAGGGTTAGGGTTAAGTTTAGCGTTAGGTTAGGGTAAGGGTAAGGGTTAGGTTTAGGATTAGGGTTAGGTGTTAGGGTTAGGGTTAGGGTAAGGGTAAGGGTTAGGGTTAGGATTATGGTTAGGTGTAGGGTTAGGGTTAGGGTAAGGATAAGGGTTAGGGTTAGGCTTAGGGTTAAGGTTAGGGTTAGGGTAAGGGTAAGGTTCAGGGATAGGCTTACGGTTACGTTAGAGTAAGGGTTAGGGTTACTTTTAGGGTTAGGGTTAGGTTTAGGTTTAGGGTTAGGGTAAGGGTAAGGGTTAGGGTTAGGGTTAGGGTTAAGTTTAGGGTTAGGGTTAGGGTAAGGGTAAGGGTTAGGGTTAGGGTTCTGGTTAGGTTTAAGGTTGGGGTTAGGGTTAGGGTAAGGGTAAGGGTTATGGTTAGGGTTAGGCTTAGGATTATGTTTAGGGTTAGGGTAAGGGTAAGGGTTAAGGTTAGTGTTAGGGGTAGGTTTAGGGTTTGGGGTAGGGTTATGGTTAGGGTTAGGGTAAGGGTAAGGGTTAGGGTTAGGGTTAGGTTTAAGGTTAGGGTTAGGTTAAGGGTAAGAGTTAGGGTTAGGGTTAGGGGTTAGGATTAAGGTAAAAGTTAGGGTTAGTTTTAGGGTTTGGGTTAGGTTTAGGGTTTGGGTAAGGGTTAGGGTTAGGGTTAGGTTTAGAATTATGTTAAGGGTAAGGGTTAGGGTTAGGGTTAGGGTTAGGTAAAGGTTAGGGTTAGGGTAAGGGTAAGGGTTAGGGTTAGGGTTATTAGTTTGGGTTAGGGTTATGGTTATGGATAGGGTAAGGGTTAGGATTAGGGTTACAGTTAGGGTAAGAGTAAGGGTTAAGGTTAGGGTTAGGTTTAGTTTTAGGTTTAGGGTTAGGGTAAGGGTAAGGTTAGTGTTAGGGTTAGTGTTAGGGTTAGGGTAAGGGTAAGTGTTAGGGTTAGGGGTAGGGTTAGGGTTAAGGTTAGGGTTAAGTTTAGGTTAAGGGTAAGGTTTAGGGTTAGGGTTAGGGTTATTAGTTAGGGTTAGGGTTAGGGTTTTGTTTAGGGTAAGGGTTAGGGTTAGGGTAAGGGTAAGGGTTAGGGTTAGGGTTAGGGGTAGGGTTAGGTTTTGTGTTAGTGTTAGGGTTAGGGTTAGGATAAGGATAAAGTTTAGGGTTAGGGTTAGGGTTAGGATTAAGGTTAGGGTTAGGGTAAGGGTAAGTGTTTGGGTTAGCGTTAGGGTTAGGGTTAGGGTAAGGGTTAGGGTTAGGGTTAGGGTTTGCCTTAGGTTTAGGTTTAGGGTTAGGGTAATCGTAAGGGTTAGGGTTAGGTTTAGGGTTAGGTTTAAGGTTAGGGTTAGGGTAAGGGTGAGGGTTAGGGTTAGTGTTAGGGTAAGGGTTTAGGGTTAGGTTTAGGGTTAGGGTTAGGGTTATGTTTAGGGTAAGTGTAAGGGTTAAGGTTAGGGTTAAGGTTAGGGTTAGGGTTAGGGTTAGGTTTATGTTTAGGGTAAGTGTAAGGGTTAAGGTTAGGGTTAAGGTTAGGGTAAGGGTTAGGGTTAGGGTAAGGGTAAGGGTTAGGTTCAGGGTTAGAGTTAGTGTAACGATAAGGGTAAGGGTCAGGGTTAGGGTTAGGGATTAGGGTTAGAGTTAGGGTTAGGGAAAGGGTTAGGTTTAGGGTTAGGGTTAGGGTTAGGGTGAGGTTTACGTTTACGGTTAGGATAAGGTTTAGGGTTAGGGTTAGGGTTAAGTTTAGTGTTAGGGTTAGTGTTAGGGTTAGGGTAAGAGTAAGGGTTAGGATTAGGGTTAGGCTTAATGTTAGGGTTAAGGTTAGGGTTAGGGTTGGGGTAAGGGTAAGCATTAGAGTTAGGGTTAGGGTTAGGGTTACGTTAGAGTAAGGGTTAGGGTTAGGGTTAGGATTAGGTTGAGGGTGAGAGTTAGGGTAAGGGTAAGGGTTAGGGTTAGGGTTAGGGTTATGTTTAGGGTAAGTGTAAGGGTTAAGGTTAGGGTTAAGGTTAGGGTAAGGGTTAGGGTTAGGGTAAGGGTAAGTGTTAGGTTCAGGGTTAGAGTTAGTGTAACGATAAGGGTAAGGGTCAGGGTTAGGGTTAGGGATTAGGGTTAGAGTTAGGGTTAGGGAAAGGGTTAGGGTTAGGGTTAGGGTGAGGTTTACGTTTACGGTTAGGGTAAGGTTTAGGGTTAGGGTTAGGTTTAAGTTTAGTGTTAGGGTTAGTGTTAGGGTTAGGGTAAGAGTAAGGGTTAGGATTAGGGTTAGGCTTAATGTTAGGGTTAAGGTTAGGGTTAGGGTTGGGGTAAGGGTAAGCGTTAGAGTTAGGGTTAGGGTTAGGGTTACGTTAGAGTAAGGGTTAGGGTTAGGGTTAGGATTAGGTTGAGGGTGAGAGTTAGGGTAAGGGTAAGGGTTAGGGTTAGGGTTAGGGTTAGGGTAAGGGTTAGCGTTAGGGTGAGGGTTAGGGTTAGGGTAAGGGTTAGGGTGAGGATTAGGGTTAGGGTTAGGGTTAGGGTTAGGGTTAGTGTTACAGTTAGTGTTAGGGTG
>NW_028327608.1:74924-82424 GCF_031878675.1 Megascapheus bottae | reverse complement strand
GTTAGGGTTAGGGTTAGGGTTAGGCGTTAGTGTTAGGGTTAGGGTAAGTGTTAGGTTTAGGGTTAGGGTTAGGTTTAGGTTTAGGGTAAGGGTAAGGCTTAGGGTTAGGGTTAGGGTAAGGATAAGGGTTAGGGTTAAGGTAAGTGTTAGGTTTAGGGTTAGGGTTAAGGTTAGGGTAGCTTTAGGGTAAGGCTAAAGGTTAAGGTTAGGCTTAGGGTTAGACTTAGGGTAAGGGTAAGGGATAGGGTTAGGGTTAGGGTAAGTGTTAGATTTAGGGTTAGGGTTTGTGTTAGGGTTAGGGAAAGTGTAAGGATTAAGGTTAGGGTTAGGTTTAGGGTTAGGGTTAAGGTTAGGGTAGCTTTAGGGTAAGGCTAAAGGTTAAGGTTAGGCTTAGGGTTAGAGTTAGGGTAAGGGTAAGGGATAGGGTTAGGGTAAGGCTTTGGGTTACGATTTGGTTTAGGTTGGGGTTAGTGTTAGGGTTAGGGTTAGGGGTTAGGGTTAGGGTTAGGGTTAGGAATAGGGTTAGGGTTATGGTAAGGGTAAGGCTTAGGGTTAGGTTTAGGGTTAGGTTTAGGGTTAGGGTTAGGGTAACTGTTAAGTTTAGGGTTAGGGTTAGAGTTAGGGTTAGTATAAGGTTAAAGGTTAGCGCTACGGGTAGGGGTAGTGTTAGGTTTAGGGTTAGGTTTAGGGTTAGGGTAAGGATAAGGTTTAGGGTTAGGGTTAGCGTTAGGTTTAAGGTTAGGGTTAGGGTTAGGGTAAGGGTTAGGTTTAGGGTTAGGGTTAGGGTTAGGTTTAGGGTTAGTGTAAGAGTAAAGGTTAGGGTTAGGCTTAGGGTTAGGGTTAGGTTTAGGGTTAGATTTAGGGTTAGGTTTAGGGTTAGGGTTAGGGTAAGGGTAAGGATTAGGGTTAGGGTTAGGGTTAGGGTAAAAGTCAGGGTTAGGGTTAGGGTTAGGGTAAGGGTTAGGTTTAGGGTTAGTGTAAGGGTAAGGTTAGGGTTAGAGTTAGGGTTAGGGTTAGGTTAAGGGTAAGAGTTAGGGTTCGGGTTAGGGTTCGGGTTAGATTTAGGGTTAGGGTTAGAGTAAGGGTCAGGAATAGGTTTAGGTTTAGAGTTAGGTTAGGGGTAGGGAAAGTGTAAGTATTAGGGTTAGGGTGAGGATTAGGGTTAGGGTTAGGGTTAGGGTTAGGGTTTGGGTTAGGTTAGGTTTAGAGTAAGTGTAAGGGTTAGGGTTAGGGTTAGGGTTAGAGTTACTGTAAGGGTAAGGGTTAGGTTAGGGTTTGGGTAAGGGTAAGTGTTAGGGTTAGGGTTAGGATTAGGGTTAGGGTAAGAGTTAGGGTTAGGGTTTGGGTTAGTGTAAGGTTTAGGGTTAGTGTTAGGTTTAGGTTTATGGTTAGGGTTAGGGTAAGGGTAAGGGTTAGGTTTAGGGTTAGGGTTAGGGTTAGGGTTAGGGTAAGCGCAAGAGTTAGAGTTAGGTTTAGGGTTAGGGTTAGAGTTAGGGTTAGGGTTAGAGTTAGGGTTAGGGTTAGGTTAGGGTTAGGGTTAGGATTACTGTAAGGGTAAGGGGTAGGGTTAGGGTTAGGGTTAGGGTTAGGGTTTGGATTAGGGTTAGGTTTAGGTTTAGGGTAAGTTTAAGGGTTAGGGTTAGGGTTAAGGTTAGGGTTAGGGTTAGGGTAAGGGTAAGGGTTAGGGTTAGGGTTTGGGTTAGGCGTTAGGGTTAGGGTTAGGGTAAGGGTTAGGGTTAGGGTTAGGGTTAGGTTTAGGGTTAGGGTAAGGGTAAGGATTAGGGTTAGGGTAAGGGTTAGGTTTAGGGTTAGAATTAGGGTTAGGGTTAGCGTAAGGGTAAGGATTAAGGTTAGGGTCAGGGTTAGGGTTAGGGTTAAGGTTAGGGTAGATTTAGGGTAAGGGTATTGGTTAAGGTTAGGGTTAGGGTTAGGGTTAGTGTTAGGCTTAGGGTTACGGTTTGGGTTAGGGTTAGGGTTAGGGTTAGGGGTTAGGTTTAGGGTTACGATTAGGGATAGGGATAGGGTTACGGTAAGGGTAAGGGCTAGGGTTAGGGTTAGGGTTAGGTTTAGGTTTAGGGTTAGTTTTAGGGTTAGGGTAAGTGTTAGGGTTTGGGTTAGGGTTAGTGTTAGGGTTATGGTTATGGAAAGGGTTAGGGTTAGGGTTAGGGTTAGGGTTAGGGTAAGAGTTACGGTTAGGGTTAGGATAAGGGTAAGGTTTAGGGTTAGGGTTAGGGTAAGAGTTAGTGTTAGTTTTACGGTTAGGGTAAGTGTTAGGGTTTGGGTTAGGGTTAGGTTTAGGGTTATGGTTAGGGTAAGGGTTAGGGTTAGGGGTAGGGTTCGATTTAGGGTTAGGGTTAGGGTAAGGGTAAGGGTTAGGTTTAGGGTTAGGTTTAGGGTTAGGGTTAGGGAAAGGGTAAGGGTTAACGTTAGGGTAAGGGTTAGAGTTAGGGTTAGGGACAGGTTTAGGGTAAGGATAAGGGTTAGGGTTAGGGTTAGAGTTAGGGTAAGGCTTTGGGTTAGGGTTAGTGTAAGGGTAAAGGTTAGGTTAGAGTTAGGCTTAGGGTTAGGGTTAGGTTTAGGGTTGGGGTTAGGGTTAGGGTTAGGGTTAGGGTTACTGAAAGGGTAAGTTTTAGGGTTATGGTTACGGATCGGGTTTGGATTAGGCTTAGGTTTAGGGTTAGGGTATGGGTAAGGGTTAGGGTTAGAGTTAGGCTTAGGGTTAGGGTTAGGGTTAGGGTTAGGGTTGGGGTTAGGTTAAGGGTAAGGGTAGAGTTAGGGTTACTGTAAGGTTAAGGGTTAGGGATAGGATTCGGGTTAGGCTTAGGGTTAGGGTAAGTTTAAGTGTTAGGGTTAGGGTTAAGGTTAGGGTTAGGGTTAGAGTAACGGTAAGGGTTAGGTTTAGGGTTAGGCGTTAGGGTTAGGGTTAGCGTAAGGGTTAGGGTTAGAGTTATGTTTAGGGTTAGGGTTAGGGTTAGGGTTAGGGTTGGGGTTAGGTTAAGGGTAAGGGTAGAGTTAGGGTTACTGTAAGGTTAAGGGTTAGGGTTAGGATTAGGGTTAGGCTTAGGGTTAGGGTAAGTTTAAGTGTTAGGGTTAGGGTTAAGGTTAGGGTTAGGGTTAGAGTAACGGTAAGAGTTAGGTTTAGGGTTAGGCGTTAGGGTTAGGGTTAGCGTAAGGGTTAGGGTTAGAGTTATGTTTAGGGTTAGGGTTAGGGTTAGGGTTAGGGTAAGGGTAAGGCTTAGGGTTAGGTTTAGGGTGAGGGTAAGGGTAAGGATTAGGGTTAGGGTAAGGGTTAGGGTTAGGGTTAGGGTTAGCGTTAGGGTAAGGGTAAGGATTAAGGTTAGGGTTAGGGTTAGGGTTAAGGTTAGGGTACGGTTAGAGTAAGGGTAATGGTTAAGGTTAGGGTTAGGGTTAGGGTTAGGGTAAGAGTAAGGGTAAGGGTTAGGGTTAGGGTTAGGTTTAAGGTTAGGGTTAGGGTTAGTGTAAGGGTAAGGGTTAGGGTTAGGTTTAGGGTTGGGGTTAGGGTTAGGGTAAGGGTAAGGGTTAGGGTCAGGTTTAGGGTTAGCGTTAGGGTTAGGGTAAGGGTAAGGGTTAGGGTTGGGTTAGGGTTAAGGTTAGGTTTAGGGTTACGGTAAGGGTAGGGGTTAGGGTTAGGTTTAGGGTTAGGGTTAGGGGTTAGGGTTAGGGTTAGGGTTAGAGTAAGAGTTAGGTTTAGGGTTAGGGTTAGGGTTAGAGTAAGTGTAAGGGTTAGGGTTAGGGTTAGGTTAGGGTAAGGTTGTGGGTTAGTGTTAGGTTTAGGGTTAGGTTAAGGATAAAGGTTAGGGTTAGGGTTAAAGTAAGGTTTAGGGTTAGGGTTAGTGTAAGTGTAAGGGTTACGTTAGGGTTACGGTTAGGGTATGGGTAAGGTTTAGAGTTAGGGTTAGGATTAGGGTTAGGGTTAGGGTAAGGGTAAGGGTTAGGGTTAGGGTTAGGGTTTGGGTTAGGGTTAGGTGTAGGGTTAGGGTAAGGGTAAGGGTTAAGGTTAGGGTTAGGGAAAGAGTAAGGGTTAGAGTTAGGGTTAGGATTAGGTTTAGGGTTAGAGTTAGGGTTAGGGTTAGGGTAAGGGTAAGTTTTAGTGTTAGAGTTAGGGTTAGGGTTAGGGTTAAGGTTAGGGTTATGGTTAGGGTAAGGGTAAGGGTTAGGTATAGGGTTAGGGTTAGTGTAAGGGTAAGGGTTAGGGTTAGGGTTAGGGTTAGGTTTTGGGTTGGGGTTAGGTTTAGACCTAGTGTAAGTTTAAGGGTTAGGTTTAGGGGTAAGGTTAGGGTTAGGGTTAGGGTAAGGGTAAGGGTTAGGGTTAGGGTTAGGGTTAGGCGTTAGTGTTAAGATTAGGGTAAGTGTTAAGTTAGGGTTAGGGTTAGGTTTAGGTTTAGGTTAAGGTAAGGCTTAGGGTTAGGGTTAGGGTAAGGATAAGGGTTAGGGTTAAGGTAAGTGTTAGGTTTAGGGTTAGGGTTTGTGTTAGGGTTAGGGAAAGTGTAAGGATTAAGGTTAGGGTTAGGTTTAGGGTTAGGGTTAAGGTTAGGGTGGCTTTAGGGTAAGGCTAAAGATTAAGGTTAGGCTTAGGGTTAGAGTTAGGGTAAGGGTAAGGGATAGGGTTAGGGTTAGGGTAAGTGTTAGGTTTAGGGTTAGGGTTTGTGTTAGGGTTAGGGAAAGTGTAAGGATTAAGGTTAGGGTTAGGTTTAGGGTTAGTGTTAAGGTTAGGGTAGCTTTAGGGTAAGGCTAAAGGTTAAGGTTAGGCTTAGGGTTAGAGTTAGGGTAAGGGTAAGGGATAGGGTTAGGGTAAGGCTTAGGGTTAGGTTTAGGGTTAGGGTTAGGGTAACTGTTAGGGTTAGGGTTAGGGTTAGGGTAAGGGTAAGGGTTAGGGTTAGGATGAGGGTTATTGTAAGGGTAAGGGTAAGGGTCAGGGTTAGGGTTAGGTTTAGGGTTAAGGTAAGGGTTAGGGTTAGGGTAAGGGTAAGGTTTAGGGTTAGGGTTAGGGTTAGGGTTAGGTTTGCGGTTAGGTTAAGGGTAAGTGCTAGGATCAGGGTTAGGGTTAGGGTTAAGTTTTGGGTTAGGGTTAGGTTTACGGTTACGGTAAGGGTAAGGGTTAGGGTTAGTGTTAGCCTTAGGGTTAGGGTGAAGGTTAGGGTTAGGGTTAGGGTAAGTGTAAGGGTTAGGTTTAGGGTAAGGGTTAGGTTTAGGGTTAGTGTAAGGGTAAGGTTAGGGTTAGAGTTAGGGTTAGGGTTAGGTTAAGGGTAAGAGTTAGGGTTCGGGTTAGGGTTCGGGTTAGATTTAGGGTTAGGGTTAGGGTAAGGGTCAGGAATAGGTTTAGGTTTAGAGTTAGGTTAGGGGTAGGGAAAGTGTAAGTATTAGGGTTAGGGTGAGGATTAGGGTTAGGTTTAGGGTTAGGGTTTGGGTTATTGTTAGGTTTAGAGTAAGTGTAAGGGTTAGGGTTAGGGTTAGGGTTAGAGTTACTGTAAGGGTAAGGGTTAGGTTAGGGTTTGGGTAAGGGTAAGGTTTAGGGTTAGGATTAGGGTTAGGTTTATAGTTAGGGTTAGGGTAAGGGTAAGGGTTAGGTTTAGGGTTAGGGTTAGGGTTAGGGTTTGGGTTAGGGTTAGGTGTAGGTTAGGGTAAGGGTAAGGGTTAGGGTTAGGTTTAGGGTTAAGGTTAGGGTTAGGGTTAGGGTAAGCGCAAGAGTTAGAGTTAGGTTTAGGGTTAGGGTTAGAGTTAGGGTTAGGGTTAGAGTTAGGGTTAGGGTTAGGTTAGGGTTAGGGTTAGGATTATTGTAAGGGTAAGGGGTAGGGTTAGGGTTAGGGTTAGGGTTAGGGTTTGGGTTAGGGTTAGGTTTAGGTTTAGGGTAAGTTTAAGGGTTAGGGTTAGGGTTAAGGTTGGGGTTAGGGTTAGGGTAAGGGTAAGGGTAAGGGTTAGGGTTAGGGTTTGGGTTAGTCGTTAGGGTTAGGGTTAGGGTAAGGGTTAGGGTTAGGGTTAGGGTTAGGTTTAGGGTTAGGGTAAGGGTAAGGATTAGGGTTAGGGTAAGGGTTAGGTTTAGGGTTAGGATTAGGGTTAGGGTTAGCGTAAGGGTAAGGATTAAGGTTAGGGTCAGGGTTAGGGTTAGGGTTAAGGTTAGGGTAGATTTAGGGTAAGGGTATTGGTTAAGGTTAGGGTTAGGGTTAGGGTTAGTGTTAGGCTTAGGGTTACGGTTTGGGTTAGGGTTAGGGTTAGGGTTAGGGGTTAGGTTTAGGGTTACGATTAGGGATAGGGATAGGGTTACGGTAAGGGTAAGGGCTAGGGTTAGGGTTAGGGTTAGGTTTAGGTTTAGGGTTAGTTTTAGGGTTAGGGTAAGTGTTAGGGTTTGGGTTAGGGTTAGTGTTAGGGTTATGGTTATGGTAAGGGTTAGGGTTAGGGTTAGGGTTAGGGGTTAGGGTTAGGGTTAGGGTTAGGGTAAGAGTTACGGTTAGGGTTAGGATAAGGGTAAGGTTTAGGGTTAGTTTTAGGGTAAGAGTTAGTGTTAGTTTTACGGTTAGGGTAAGTGTTAGGGTTTGGGTTAGGGTTAGGTTTAGGGTTATGGTTAGGGTAAGGGTTAGTGTTAGGGGTAGGGTTAGATTTAGGGTTAGGGTTAGGGTAAGGGTAAGGGTTAGGGTTAGGGTTAGGGTTAGGGTTAGGGAAAGGGTAAGGGTTAACGTTAGGGTAAGGGTTAGAGTTAGGGTTAGGGACAGGTTTAGGGTAAGGATAAGGGTTAGGGTTAGGGTTAGAGTTAGGGTAAGGCTTTGGGTTAGGGTTAGTGTAAGGGTAAAGGTTAGGTTAGAGTTAGGCTTAGGGTTAGGGTTAGGGTTAGGGTTGGGGTTAGGGTTAGGGTTAGGGTTAGGGTTACTGTAAGGGTAAGTTTTCGGGTTATGGTTAGGGTTCGGGTTTGGATTAGGCTTAGGTTTAGGGTTAGGGTATGGGTAAGGGTTAGGGTTAGAGTTAGGCTTAGGGTTAGGGTTAGGGTTAGGGTTAGGGTTGGGGTTAGGTTAAGGGTAAGGGTAGAGTTAGGGTTAGGGTTAGGGTTACTGTAAGGTTAAGGGTTAGGGTTAGGGTTAGGGTTAGGCTTAGGGTTAGGGTAAGTTTAAGTGTTAGGGTTAGGGTTAAGGTTAGGGTTAGGGTTAGAGTAACGGTAAGGGTTAGGTTTAGGGTTAGGCGTTAGGGTTAGGGTTAGCGTAAGGGTTAGGGTTAGAGTTATGTTTAGGTTAGGGTAAGGGTAAGGCTTAGGGTTACGGTTAGGGTTAGGGTAAGTGTAAGGGTTAGGGTTATGGAAAGGTTTAGGTTTAGGGTTAGTTTTGCGGTTAGCGTTAGGGTAAGGGTAAGGGTAATGATTTAGGTTAGGGTTAGGTTAGGGTTAAGGTTAGGGTAGGGTTAGGGTAAGCGTTATGGTTAAGGTTAGGGTTAGGGTTAGGGTTAGGGTAAGGGTAAGGGTTAGGGTTAGGGTGAGGCTTAGGGTTATGGTTTGGT
>NW_028327608.1:62424-64924 GCF_031878675.1 Megascapheus bottae | reverse complement strand
GGTTAAGGTTAGGGTTAGGGTTAGAGTAAGGGTAAGGGTTAGGTTTAGGGTTAGGCGTTAGGGTTAGGTTTAGGGTAAGGGTTAGGGTTAGGGTTATGTTTAGGGTTAGGGAAAGGGTAAGGCTTAGGGTTAGGGTTAGGGTTAGGGTAAGGGTAAGGGTTAGGGTTAGGGTAAGGGTTAGGTTTAGGTTTAGGGTTAGGGTTAGGATAGGGTAAGGCTAAGGATTAAGGTTAGGGTTAGGGTTAGGGTTAGGGTTAAGGTTAGGGTAGGGTTAGGGTAAGGGTAATGGTTAAGGTTAGGGTTAGGGTTAGGGTTAGGGTTAGGGTTAGGGTTAGGGTAAGGGTTAGGTTTAGGTTTAGGGTTAGGGTTAGGATAGGGTAAGGCTAAGGATTAAGGTTAGGGTTAGGGTTAGGGTTAGGGTTAAGGTTAGGGTAGGGTTAGGGTAAGGGTAATGGTTAAGGTTAGGGTTAGGGTTAGGGTTAGGGTTAGGGTTAGGGTAGGGTAAGGCTAAGGATTAAGGTTAGGGTTAGGGTTAGGGTTAGGGTTAAGGTTAGGGTAGGGTTAGGGTAAGGGTAATGGTTAAGGTTAGGGTTAGGGTTAGGGTTAGGGTTAGGGTAAGGGTAAGGGTTAGGATTAGGGTTAGGGTTAGGGGTTACGGTTAGGGTTAGGGTTACGGTAAGTGTTAGGGTTAGGTTTAGGGTTAGGGTAAAGGTAAGGTTTAGGGTAAGGGTTAGGGTTAGGGTTAGGGTAGGATTAGGGTTAGGGTAAGGGTAAGGATTAGGGTGATGGTTAGGGTTAGGGTTAGGATTATGGTTAGGGTTAGTGTTAGGGTAAGGGTAAGGGTTAGGGTCAGATTTAGGTTTAGGGTTACTGTTAGGGTTAGGGTAAGGGTAAGGGTTAGGGTTAGGGTTAGGGTTTGGGTAAGGGTTAGGTTTAGGGGTAGGGTAAGTTTAAGGGTTAGGGTTAGGGTTAGGGTTAAGGTTAGGGTTAGAGTTAGAGTAAGGGTAAGGGTTAGGGTCAGAGTTAGGGTCAGGGTTAAGGATATGGTAGGGTTAGGGTAAGGGTATTGGTTAAGGTTAGTGTTAGGGTTAGGGTTAGGGTAAGGGTAAGGGTTAGGTTTAGGGTTAGGCTTAGGGTAACGGTTTGGGTTAGGGTTAGGGTTAGGGTTAGGGGTTAGGTTTAGGGTTTAGGTTAAGGATAGGTTTAGGGTTAGGGTAAGGGTAAGGGTTAGGGTTAGGGTTAGGGTTAGGTTTAGGGTTAGGGTTAGTTTTAGGGTTAGGGTAAGTGTTAGGGTTTGGGTTAGGGTTAGGGTTAGGGTTATGGTCAGGGTAAGGGTTAGGGTTAGGGTTAGGGTTAGGGTTAGCTTTAGGGGTTAGGGTTAGGTTTAGGGTTAGGGTAAGAGTTAGGGTTAGGGTTAGGGTTAGGATAAGGGTAAGGTTTAGAGTTAGGCTTAGGGTTTGGGTTTGGGTTAGTGTAAGGGTTAGATTTAGGGTTAGGGTTAGGTTTAGGTTTAGGGTTAGGGTAAGGGTAAGGTTTTGGGTTAGGGTTAGGGTTAGGGTTAGGGTTAGGGTTAGCTTTAGGTGTTAGGGTTAGGTTTAGGGTTAGGGTAAGAGTTAGGGTTAGGGTTAGGGTTAGGATAAGGGTAAGGTTTAGAGTTAGGCTTAGGGTTTGGGTTTGGGTTAGTGTAAGGGTTAGATTTAGGGTTAGGGTTAGGTTTAGGGTTAGGGTTAGGGTTAGGGTTAGGGTTTGGGTTAGGGTTAGTTCTAGTGTTAAGGTAAGGGTAAGGGTTAGGGTTAGGCTTCGGGTTAGGGTTAAGGTTATGGTTAGGGTTAGGGTTTGGATTAGGGTTTGGTTTAGGGTTAGGGTAAGGGCAAGTGTTAGGGTTAGAGATAGGCTTAGGGTTAGGTTTGGGTTAGGATTGGGGTTAGGTTAAGGGTAAGGGTTAGAGTTAGGGTTAGGGTTAGGGTTACTGTAAGGGTAAGGGTTAAGGTTAGGGCAAGGATTAGGGTTTGGGGAAGGGTTAGGGTTAGGGTTACTG
This sequence comes from Megascapheus bottae, assembly GCF_031878675.1. Lineage (NCBI taxonomy): Eukaryota > Metazoa > Chordata > Mammalia > Rodentia > Geomyidae > Megascapheus > Megascapheus bottae. Next base: position 62,886 of record NW_028327608.1, on the reverse strand, counting down.
TAAGGGTAAGGTTTAGGGTTATGGTTAGGGTTAGGGTTTGGATTAGGGTTAGGTTTAGGGTTAGGGTAAGTTTAAGTGTTAGGGTTAGGGTTAAGATTAGGGTTAGGGTTAGAGTAAGGGTAAGGGTTAGGTTTAGGTTAGGCGTTAGGGTTAGGTTTAGGGTAAGGGTTAGGGTTAGGGTTAGGTTTAGGGTTAGTGAAATTGTAAGGCTTAGTGTTAGGGTTAGGGTTAGGGTAAGGGTAAGGGTAAGGGTTAGGGTTAGGGTAAGGGTTAGGTTTAGGTTTAGGGTTAGGGTTAGGGTTGGGTAAGGCTAAGGATTCAGGTTAGGGTTAGGGTTAGGGTTAGGGTTAAGGTTAGGGTAGGGTTAGGGTAAGGGTAATGGTTAAGGTTAGGGTTAGGGTTAGGGTTAGGGTTAGGGTTAGGGTTAGGGTAAGGGTAAGAGTTAGGGTTAGGATTAGGCTT
>NW_028327608.1:54924-57424 GCF_031878675.1 Megascapheus bottae | reverse complement strand
TTACGGTTAGGCTATGGGTAAGGTTAGGTTAGGGTTAGGTTAGGGTTACGGTTTGTGTTAGGGTTAGGGTTAGGGTTTGGGTTAGGGTAAGGGATAGGTTAAGGGTTAGGGTTAGGTTTAGTCTTAGGGTAAGGGTAAGGGTAAATGTTAGGGTTAGGGTTAGGTTGAGGGTGAGGGTTACGGTAAGGGTTAAGCTTAGGGTTAAGGTTAGGGTTAGGGTAAGGGTAAGGGTTAGGGTTAGGGTTAGGGTTAGGGTTTGGTTTAGGGTTAGGTTTAGGGTTAGGGTAAGGGTTAGCGTTAGGGTAAGGGTAAGCGTTAGGGTTAGAGTTAGTGTTAGGGTGAAGGTTAGGGTTAATGTTAGGGTAAGGGTAAGGGTTAGGGTTAGGGTTAGGGTTAGGGTTTTACAGTTAGGGTTAGGGTTAGGGTAAGGGTAAGTGTTAGGTTTAGGGTTAGGATTAGGGTTAGGGTAAGGCAAAGGGTTAGGGTTAGTGTTAGGGTTAGGGTTAGGGTTAGGTATAGGGTTAGGGTTAAGGTAAGGGAAAGGATTAGAGTTAGGGTAAGGGTTAGGATTAGGGTTAGGGTTACGGTTAGGGTTAGGGTAAAGGTAAGGGTTATTGTTAGGTTTAGGGTTAGGGTTAGGGTAAGGGTTAGGGTTAGGGTTAGTGTAAGAGTAAGGGTTAGGGTTAGGGTAAGGGTAAGGGTTAGGGTTAGGGTTAGTTTTAGGGTTAGGTTAAGGGTTAGGGTAAGGGTCAGGGTTTGGTTTAGGGTTAGGGTTAGGTTTAGGGTTAGGGTTAAGGTTAGGGTAAGGGTAAGTGTTAGGGTTAGGGTGAGGGTTAGGGTTAGGGTTAGGATTAAGGTTAGGGTTAGGGTTAGGGTTAAGGTTAGGGTTAGGGTTAGAGTAAGGGTAAGGGTTAGGATTAGGGTTAAGGTAAGAGTAGGGGTTAGGGTTAGGGTTAGGTTAGGGTAAGGGTTTGGGTTAGGGTTAGGTTTAGGGTTAGGATAAGGATAAGGGTTAGGGTTAGGGTTAGGGTTAAGGTTAGGGTTAGGGTTAGGGTAAGGGTAAGGGTTAGGATTAAGGTTAGGGTTAGGGGTTAGGGTTAGGTTTAGTGTTAGGGTAAGTGTTAGAGTTAGGGTTAGGGTTAGGGTAAGGGTAAGGGTTAGGGTTAGGGTTAGGGTTTGGGTTAGGGTAAGTGTTAGGGTTAAGGTTAGGATTAGGTTAAGGTTTAGGGTTAGTGTAAGGGTAAGGGTTAGGGTTAGGGTTAGTGTTAGGTTTAGTGTTAGGGTTAGGGTAAGGTTAAGGGTTAGGGTTACGGTTAGGGTTAGGGTTTGGGTTAAGGTTAGGATTAGGGTTACGGTAAGGGTAAGGGTTGGGGTTAGGGTTAGGGTTAGGGTAAGGGTTAGCGTTAGAGTTAGGGTTAGAGTAAGGGTTAGTTTTAGGGTTAGGGTTAGGGTAAGGGTAAGGTTAGGGTTAGGTTTAGGCTTAGGGTTAGGGTTAGGGTTAGGGTTAGTGTTAGGGTTAGGGTTAGGTTTAGGTTTAGGGTAAGGGTAAGGGTTAGTGTTAGGGTGAGTGTTAGGGTTAGGGTTAGGTTAAGGGTTAGGGTTAGGGATAGTGTAAGCGTTAGGGTTAGGGTTAGGGTAAGTGTAAGGATTAGGGTTAGGGTTAGGGTTAGGGTAAGGGTAAGTGTTAGGTTTAGGGTTAGGATTAGGGTTAGGGTAAGGCAAAGGGTTAGGGTTAGTGTTATGGTTAGGGTTAGGGTTAGGTATAGGGTTAGGGTTAAGGAAAGGGAAAGGATTAGGGTTAGCTTAAGGGTTAGGATTAGGGTTAGGATCACGGTTAGGGTTAGGGAAAGGTTAGGGTTAGGGTTAGGGTAAGGGTTAGGTTTAGGGTTAGTGTAAGAGTAAGGGTTAGGTTTAGGGTTAGGGTTAGGGTTAGGGTAAGGGTAAGGGTTAGGGTTAGGGTTAGTTTTAGGGTTAGGTTTAGGTTTAGGGTAAGGGTCAGGGTTAGGTTTGGTGTTAGGGTTAGGTTTAGGGTTTGGGTTAGGGTTAGGGTAAGGGTAAGTGTGAGGGTTAGGGTGAGGGTTAGGGTTAGGGTTAGGGTTAAGGTTAGGCTTAGGGTTAGAGTAAGGGTAAGGGTTAGGGTTAGGGTTAGGGTAAGAGTAAGGGTTAGGGTTAGGTTTAGGTTACGGTAAGGGTTTGGGTTAGGGTTAGGTTTAGGGTTAGGTTAAGGATAAGGGTTATGGTTAGGGTTAGGGTTAGTGTTAAGGTTATGGTTAGGGTTAGGGTAAGGGTAAGGGTTAGGATTAAGGTTAGGGTTAGGGGTTAGGGTTAGGGTTAGGGTTAGGGTAAGTGTTAGGGTTAGGGTTAGGGTTAGGGTAAGTGTAAGGTTTAGGTTTAGGGTTAGGATTTGGGTTAGATTTAGGGTTAGGGTTAGGTTTAGGTTAGGGTAAGGTTAAGGGTTAGGTTTAGGTTAGGGTTAGGGTTAGGTTTAGGGTAAGGGTAA
>NW_028327608.1:10000-54724 GCF_031878675.1 Megascapheus bottae | reverse complement strand
TGTTAGGGTTAGGGTTAGTGTAAGAGTAAGGGTTAGGTTTAGGGTAAGAGGGTAAGGGTTAGGGTTATTTTTAGGGGTTAGGTTTAGGGTTAGGGTAAGGGTCAGGGTTAGGTTTAGGGTTAGGGTTAGGTTTAGGGTTTGGGTTAGGGTTAGGGTAAGGGTAACTGTTAGGGTTAGGGTGAGGGTTAGGTTTAGGGTTAGGGTTAAGGTTAGAGGTAGTAGGGTTAGGGTTAGGGGTTCAGGATAGGGTTAGGGGTTAGAGTAAGGGTAAGGGTTAGGATTAGGGGTTTGAGGGGTAAGAGTAAGGGTTAGGGTTAGGGTTAGGTTAGGGTAAGGGTTTGGGTTAGGGTAGTTAGGGTTAGGTTAAGGATAAGGGTTAGAGTTAGGGTTAGGGATAAGGTTAGGGTTAGGGTTAGGGTAAGGGTAAGGGTTAGGGTTAAGGTTAGGGTTAGGGGTTAGGGTTAGGGTTAGTGTTAGGGTAAATGTTAGAGTTAGGGTTAGGGTTAGGGTAAGGGTAAGGTTTAGGGTTAGGGTTAGGCTTTGGGTTAGGGTAAGTGTTAGGGTTAAGGTTAGGGTTAGGTTAAGGTTTAGGGTTAGGGTAAGGGTAAGGGTTAGGTTTAGGGTTAGTGTTAGGTTTAGTGTTAGGGTTAGGGTAAGGTTAAGGTTTAGGGTTATGGTTAGGGTTAGGGTTTGGGTTAAGGTTAGGATTAGGGTTAAGATAAGGGTAAGGGTTGGAGTTAGGGTTAGGGTTAGGGTAAGGGTTAGCGTTAGAGTTAGGGTTAGAGTAAGGGTTAGGTTTAGGGTTAGGGTTAGCGTAAGAGTAAGTGTTAAGGTTAGGTATAGGGTTAGGGTTACGGTTAGGGTTAGGGTTAGTGTTAGGGTTATGGTTAGGTTTAGGTTTAGGGTAAGGGTAAGGGTTAGGGTTAGGGTTAGTGTTAGGGTTAGGGTTAGGGTAAGGGTTAGGGTTAGGGATAGGGTAAGGGTTAGAGTTAGGGTTAGGGTTAGGTTAAGGGTAAGGGTTAGGGTTAGGGTTAGGGTTTGGGTTAGGGTTATGTTTAGGGTTAGGGTAAGGGTAAGGGTTAGGTTTCGGGTTAGGGTTAGGGTTAAGTTTAGGGTTAGGGTTAGGGTTCGGTTTAGGGTTAGGGTTAGGGTAAGCGTAAGGGTAAGGGTTCGGGTTAGGGTTAGGGTTAGGGTTTACGGTTATGGTTGGGGTTAAGGTTAGGGTTTGGGTAAGGGTAAGGTTTAGGGTTAGGTTTAGGGTTAGGGTTAGGTTTAGTGTAAGGGTAAGGGGTAGGGTCAGGGTTAGGGTTAGGATTAGGGTTAGGGTAAGGGTAAGGGTTAGGTTTAGGGTTAGTTTTAGGGTTAGGGTTAGGGTTAAGGTTAGGGTCAGGGTTAGGGTAAGGGTTAGGGTAAGGTTTATGGTTAGGTTTAGGGTTAGGGTTAGTGGTTATTGTTAGGGTTAGGGTTAGGGTTAGGTTTAGAGTTAAGTTTAGGGTTAGGGTTAGGAGTAGGGTTAAGTTTAGGGTTAGGGTTAGGGTAATGGTAAGGTTTAGGGTTAGGGTTAGGTTTAGTGTAAGGGTAAGGGGTAGGGTCATGGTTAGGGTTAGGATTAGGGTTAGGGTAAGGGTAAGGGTTAGGGTTAGTGTTAGGGTTAAGGTTAGGGGTAGGGTTAGGGTAAGGGTAAGGGTTAGGGGTAGGGGTAGGGTTCGGGTTAGGGTTAGGGTTAGGGTTAGGGTTAGGCGTTAGGGTTAGGGTTAGGGTTAGGGTTAGGGTAAGGGTAAGTGTTAGGTTTAGGGTTAGGATTAGGGTTAGGGTAAGGCTAAGGGTTAGGGTGAGTGTTAGGGTTAGGGTTAGGGTTAGGTATAGGGTTAGGGTTAGGGTAAGGTAATTATTAGGGTTACTGTAAGGGTTGTGATGAGGGTTACGGTTACGGTTCGGGTTAGGGTAAAGGTAAATGTTATTGTTAGGTTTAGGGTTAGTGTTAGGGTAAGGTTTAGGGTTAGGGTTAGGGTAAGGGTAAGTGTTAGGGTTAGGGTGAGGGTTAGGGTTAGGGTTAGCTTTAGGGGTTAGGGTTAGGTTTAGGGTTAGGGTAAGAGTTAGGGTTAGGGTTAGGGTTAGGATAAGGGTAAGGTTTAGAGTTAGGCTTAGGGTTTGGGTTTGGGTTAGTGTAAGGGTTAGGTTTAGGGTTAGGGTTAGGATTAGGGTTAGGGTTAGGGTAAGGGTAAGGTTTTGGGTTAGGGTTAGGTTTTGGGTTAGCGTTAGGGTTAGGGTTAGGGTTTGGGTTAGGGTTAGTTCTAGTGTTAAGGTAAGGGTAAGGGTTAGGGTTAGGCTTCGGGTTAGGTTTAAGGTTATGGTTAGGGTTAGGGTTTGGATTAGGGTTTGGTTTAGGGTTAGGGTAAGGGCAAGTGTTAGGGTTAGAGATAGGCTTAGGGTTAGGGTTAGGGTTAGGATTGGGGTTAGGTTAAGGGTAAGGGTTAGAGTTAGGGTTAGGGTTAGGGTTACTGTAAGGGTAAGGGTTAAGGTTAGGGCAAGGATTAGGGTTTGGGTAAGGGTTAGGGTTAGGGTTAGGGTTACTGTAAGGGTAAGGTTTAGGGTTATGGTTAGGGTTAGGGTTTGGGTTAGGTTTAGGGTTAGGGTAAGTTTAAGTGTTAGGGTTAGGGTTAAGATTAGGGTTAGGGTTAGAGTAAGGGTAAGGGTTAGGTTTAGGGTTAGGCGTTAGGGTTAGGTTTAGGGTAAGGGTTAGGGTTAGGGTTATGTTTAGGGTTAGGGAAAGGGTAAGGCTTAGTGTTAGGGTTAGGGTTAGGGTAAGGGTAAGGGTTAGGGTTAGGGTAAGGGTTAGGTTTAGGTTTAGGGTTAGGGTTAGGGTAGGGTAAGGCTAAGGATTCAGGTTAGGGTTAGGGTTAGGGTAAGGGTTAAGGTTAGGGTAGGGTTAGGGTAAGGGTAATGGTTAAGGTTAGGGTTAGGGTAAGGGTTAGGGTTAGGGTTAGGGTTAGGGTAAGGGTAAGAGTTAGGGTTAGGATTAGGCTTAGAGTTACGGTTTGGGTTAGGGTTAGGGTTAGAATTAGGGGTTAGGTTTAGGGTTAGGGTTAAGGATAGGGTTAGGGTTAGGGTAAGGGTATGGGTTAGGGTTAGGGTTAGGGTTACGTTTAGGGTTAGGGTTAGTTTTAGGGTTAGGGTAAGTGTGAGGGTTTGGGTTAGGGTTAGGGTTAGGGTTATGGTTAGGGTAAGGGTTAGGGTTAGGGTTAGGGTTAGGGTTAGGTGTTAGGGTTAGGGTTAGAGTTAGGGTAAGAGTTAGGGTTAGGGTTAGGGTTAGGATAAGGGTAAGGTTTAGGGTTAGGGTTAGGGGTTGGGTTTGGGTTAGTGTAAGGGTTAGGGTTAGGGTTAGGGTTAGGTTTAGGGTTAGGGTAAGGGTTAGGGTTAGGGTTAGGGTTACTGTAAAAGTAAGGGTTAGGGTTTGGATTAGGTTTAGTGTTAGAGTTAGGGTTAGGATTAGGGTAAGGGTAAGGGTTAGGTTTAGAGTAAGGCTTTGGGTTATGGTTAGGTTTAGGGTTGGGGTTAGGGTAAGGGAAAGGATTAGGGTTAGAGTTAGGGTTAGGATTACTCTAAGGGTAAGCGTTAGGGATAGGGTTACCGTTACCGTTTGGGTTAGGGTTAGGGTTAGGGTTACTGTAAAGGTAAAGGTTAGGGTTAGGGTTAGGGTTAGGTTTGGGGTTAGGGTTAGGTTTAGGGTGAGGGTAAGTTTAAGGGTTAGGGTTAGGGTTAAGGTTAGGGTTAGGGTTAGGGTAAGGGTAAGGGTTAGGGTTAGGGTCTGGGTTAGGCATTAGGGTTAGGGTTACTGTAAAGGTTAGGGTTAGGGTTAGGGTTAGGTTTAGGGTTAGGGTAAGGGTAAGGCTTAGGGTTAGGGTTAGGGTTAGGGTAAGGGTAAAGGTTAGGTTTAGGGTAAGGGTTAGGTTTAGGGTTAGGATTAGGGTTAGGGTTAGGGTTAGGGTAAGGGTTAGGGTTAGGGTTAGTTTAAGGGTAAGGGTTAGGGTTAGGGTTAGGGTAAGGGTAAGGGTTTGGGATAGGGTTAGGCTTAGGGTTACGGTTTGGGTTAGGGTTAGGGTTAGGGTTAGGGGTTAGGTTTAGGGTTAGGGTTAAGGATAGGGTTAGGGTTAGGGTAAGGGTAAGGGTTAGGGTTAGGGTTAGGTTTAGGGTTAGGGTTAATTTTAGGGTTAGGGTAAGTGTGAGGGTTAGGGTTAGGGTTAGGGTTAGTGTAAGGGTAAGGGTAAGGGTTAGGGTTAGGGATAGGGTTAGGCTTAGAGTTACGGTTTGGGTTAGGGTTAGGCTTAGAGTTACGGTTTGTGTTAGGGTTATGATTAGGGTAAGGTTTAGGTTTAGGATTAGGGTAAGGGTTAGGGTTAGGGTTAGGGTAAGAGTTAGGGTTAGGGTTAGGGTTAGGGTTAGGTTTAGGGTTAGGGTTAGGGTTAGGGTAAGGGTAAGGGTTAGGGTTAGAGTTAGGTTTAAGGTTAGGGTTAGGGTTAGGGTAAGGGTAAGGTTTAGGGTTAGGGTTAGGGTTAGTGTAAGGGTAAGAGTTATGGTCAGGGTTAGGGTTAGGGTTCGGGTTAGGGTAAGGGTAACGTTTAGGGTTAGGGTTAGGATTAAGGTTAGGATTAGGGTTACGGTAAGGGTTAGGGTTAGGTTTAGGGTTAGGGTTACGGTTAGGGTAAGGGTAAGGGTTAGGATAAGGGTTAGGGTTAGGGTGAGGGTTTGGGTTAGGGTTAGGTTTAGGGTTAGGGTAAGAGTAAGGGTTAGGGTTAGGGTTAGTGTTAGGGTTAGTGTTAGGGTGAAGGTTAGGGTTAGGTTAGGGTAAGGGTAAGAGTAAGAGTTAGGGTTAGGGTTAGGGATTAGGGTTAGGGTAAGAGTAAGGGATAGGGTTAGTGTTAGGGTTAGTGTATTGGTTAAGTTTAGGGTTAGGGTTAGGGTAATGATAAGGCTTAGGTGTAGGGTAAGGGTTAGAGTTAGGGTTAGGGTTAGGGTAAGGGTAAGGGTTAGGGTTAGGGTTAGGGTTAGGGTTAAGGTTAGGGTTAGGGTTAGGGTAAGGGTTAGGGTAAGGTTTATGGTTAGGTTTAGGGTTAGGGTTAGGGGTTATTGTTAGGGTAAAGGTTCGGGTTAGGGTTAGGTTAGGTTAGGGTTAGGGTTAGGGTTAAGGTTAAATTTAGGGTTAGGGTTAGGGTAAGGGTAAGGGTTAGGGTTAGGGTTAGGGTTAGTGTAAGGGTAAGGGGTAGGGTCAGGGTTAGGGTTAGGATTAGGGTTAGGGTAAGGGTAAGGGTTAGGGTTAGGGTTAGTGTTAGTGTTAAGGTTAGGGTTAGGGTAAGGGTAAGGGTTAGGGTTAGGGTTCGGTTTAGGGTTAAGGTTAGGGTTAGGGTTACGGTTAGGGTTAGGTTTAGGGTTGGGGTAAGGGTAAGGTTTAGGATTAGGGTTAGGGTTAGGAGTTAGGGTTAGGGTTACGGTAAGTGTTAGCGTTAGGGTTAGGTTTAGGGTAAGTGCAATGGTTAGTGTTAGGGTTAGGGTTAGGGTTTGGGTTAGGGTAACGGTTAGGGTGAGGGTTAGGGTTAGGGTTAGGGTTACGGTTAGGGTTAGGGTAAGGGTAAGGTTTATGGTCAGGGTTAGGGTTAGGGTTACGGTTAGGGTTAGGGTAAGGGTAAGGGTTAGGGTTAGGGTTAGTGTTAGGGTTTGGGTTAGGGTTAGGATTAGGTTTAGGGTTAGGGTTAGGGTTAGGGTAAGGGTAAGGGTAAGGCTAAGGGTAAGGTTTAGGGTTAGGGGTTAGGATTAGGGTTAGGGTTACGGTAAGGGTTAGGGTTAGGGTTAGGGTTAGATTTAGGGTTAGGGTAAGGTTTAGGGTTAGGGTTAGGGTAAGGGTTAGTGTTAGGGTTAGGGTTAGGGTAAGGGTTAGTGTTTGGGATAGGGTTAGGGTCAGGTTTAGTGTTAGGGTTAGGGTTAGGGTAAGGGTAAGGGTTAGGTTGAGGGTTAGGGTTAGGGTTAGGGTTAAGGTTAGGGTTACGGTAAGGGTAAGGGTTAGGTTTAGGGTTAGGGTTAGAGTTACGGTTAGGGTTAGGGTTAGGGTTAGGTTTAGGGTTAGGGTAGGGTTTAGGGTTAGGGTTAGGGTAAGGGTTAGGGTTAGGGTTAGGGTTAGGGTAAGGGTTAGTGTTTGGGATAGGGTTAGGGTTAGGTTTAGGGTTAGGGTTAAGGTAAGGGTAAGGTTTAGGATTAGGGTTAGGTTTAGGTTTAGGGTTAGGGTTAAGGTTAAGGTTAGGTTTAGGGTTAGGGTAAGGGTAAGGGTTAGGGTTAGGTTTAGGGTTATTGTAAGGTTAAGGGTTAGGGTCAGGTTTAGGGTTAGGGTTAGGGTTAGTGTAAAGGTAAGGGTTAGGTTGAGTGTTAGGGTTAGGGTTAGGGTTAAGGTTAGGGTTACGGTAAGGGTAAGGGTTAGGTTTAGGGTTAGGGTTAGAGTTATGGTTAGGGTAAGTGTAAGGGTTAGGATTAGTGTTAGGGTTAGTGTTAATGTTTGGGTTAGGGTTAGGTTTAGGGTTAGGGTAAGGGTAAGCGTTAGGGTTAGGGTTAGTATTAGGGTTATTGTTAGGGTGAAGGTTAGGGTTAATGTTAGGGTAAGGGTAAGGGTTAGGGTTAGGGTTAGAGTTAGGGGTTAGGGTTAGGATTAGGTTTAGGGTAGGGGTTAGGGTTAGGGTTAGGGTTAGGGTAAGGGTTAGGGTTAGGGTTAGGGTTAGGGTTAGGGTTAGGTTTAGGGTTAGGGTTAGGGTTAGGGTAAGGGTAAGGGTTAGGGTTAGAGTTAGGTTTAAGGTTAGGGTTAGGGTTAGGGTAAGGGTAAGGTTTAGGGTTAGGGTTAGGGTTAGTGTAAGGGTAAGAGTTATGGTCAGGGCTAGGGTTAGGGTTCGGGTTAGGGTAAGGGTAACGTTTAGGGTTAGGGTTAGGATTAAGGTTAGGATTAGGGTTACCGTAAGGGTTAGGGTTAGGTTTAGGGTTAGGGTTACGGTTAGGGTAAGGGTAAGGGTTAGGATAAGGGTTAGGGTTAGGGTGAGGGTTTGGGTTAGGGTTAGGTTTAGGGTTAGGGTAAGAGTAAGGGTTAGGGTTAGGGTTAGTGTTAGGGTTAGTGTTAGGGTGAAGGTTAGGGTTAGGTTAGGGTAAGGGTAAGGGTAAGAGTTAGGGTTAGGGTTAGGGATTAGGGTTAGGGTTACGGTAAGGGTTAGGTTTAGGGTTAGGATTAGGGTTTGGGTAAGAGTAAGGGATAGGGTTAGTGTTAGGGTTAGTGTTATGGTTAAGTTTAGGGTTAGGGTTAGGGTAATGATAAGGCTTAGGGGTAGGGTAAGGGTTAGAGTTAGGGTTAGGGTTAGGGTAAGGGTAAGGGTTAGGGTTAGGGTTAGGGTTAGGGTTAAGGTTAGGGTTAGGGTTAGGGTAAGGGTTAGGGTAAGGTTTATGGTTAGGTTTAGGGTTAGGGTTAGGGGTTATTGTTAGGGTAAAGGTTCGGGTTAGGGTTAGGTTTAGGGTTAGGGTTAGGGTTAAGGTTAAATTTAGGGTTAAGGTTAGGGTAAGGGTAAGTGTTAGGGTTAGGGTTAGGGTTAGTGTAAGGGTAAGGGGTAGGGTCAGGGTTAGGGTTAGGATTAGGGTTAGGGTAAGGGTAAGGGTTAGGGTTAGGGTTAGGGTTAGTGTTAGTGTTAAGGTTAGGGTTAGGGTTAGGGTAAGGGTAAGGGTTAGGGTTAGGGTTCGGGTTAGGGTTAAGGTTAGGGTTAGGGTTACGGTTAGGGTTAGGTTTAGGGTTAGGGTAAGGGTAAGGTTTAGGATTAGGTTTAGGGTTAGGAGTTAGGGTTAGGGTTACGGTAAGTGTTAGCGTTAGGGTTAGGTTTAGGGTAAGTGCAATGGTTAGTGTTAGGGTTAGGGTTAGGGTTTGGGTTAGGGTATCGGTTAGGGTGAGGGTTAGGTTTAGGGTTAGGGTTACGGTTAGGGTTAGGGTAAGGGTAAGGGTTATGGTCAGGGTTAGGGTTAGGGTTACGGTTAGGGTTAGGGTAAGGGTAAGGGTTAGGGTTAGGGTTAGTGTTAGGGTTTGGGTTAGGGTTAGGATTAGGGTTAGGGTTAGGGTTAGGGTTAGGGTAAGGGTAAGGGTTAGGGTTAGGGTTAGGGTTATTGTTAGGGTAAGGGTAAGGGTAAGGGTAAGGTTTAGGGTTAGGGGTTAGGATTAGGGTTAGGGTTACGGTAAGGGTTAGGGTTAAGGTTAGGGTTAGATTTAGGGTTAGGGTAAGGTTTAGGGTTAGGGTTAGGGTAAGGGTTAGTGTTAGGGTTAGGGTTAGGGTAAGGGTTAGTGTTTGGGATAGGGTTAGGGTCAGGTTTAGTGTTAGGGTTAGGGTTAGGGTAAGGGTAAGGGTTAGGTTGAGGGTTAGGGTTAGGGTTAGGGTTAAGGTTAGGGTTACGGTAAGGGTAAGGGTTAGGTTTAGGGTTAGGGTTAGAGTTACGGTTAGGGTTAGGGTTAGGGTTAGGGTTAGGGTTAGGGTAGGGTTTAGGGTTAGGGTTAGGGTAAGGGTTAGGGTTAGGGTTAGGGTTAGGGTAAGGGTTAGTGTTTGGGATAGGGTTAGGGTTAGGTTTAGGGTTAGGGTTAGGGTAAGGGTAAGGTTTAGGATTAGGGTTAGGGTTAGGTTTAGGGTTAGGGTTATGGTTAAGGTTAGGTTTAGGGTTAGGGTAAGGGTAAGGGTTAGGGTTAGGTTTAGGGTTATTGTAAGGGTAAGGGTTAGGGTCAGGTTTAGGGTTAGGGTTAGGGTTAGTGTAAAGGTAAGGGTTAGGTTGAGTGTTAGGGTTAGGGTTAGGGTTAAGGTTAGGGTTACGGTAAGGGTAAGGGTTAGGTTTAGGGTTAGGGTTAGAGTTATGGTTAGGGTAAGTGTAAGGGTTAGGATTAGTGTTAGGGTTAGTGTTAATGTTTGGGTTAGGGTTAGGTTTAGGGTTAGGGTAAGGGTAAGCGTTAGGGTTAGGGTTAGTATTAGGGTTAGTGTTAGGGTGAAGGTTAGGGTTAATGTTAGGGTAAGGGTAAGGGTTAGGGTTAGGGTTAGAGTTAGGGGTTAGGGTTAGGATTAGGGTTAGGGTAAGGGTTAGGGTTAGGGTTAGGGTTAGGGTAAGGGTTAGGGTTAGGGTTAGGGTTAGGGTTAGGGTAAGGGTAAGGGTTAGGGTTAGAGTTAGGTTTAAAGTTAGGGTTAGGGTTAGGGTAAGGGTAAGGTTTAGGGTTAGGGTTAGGGTTAGTGTAAGGGTAATAGTTATGGTCAGGGTTAGGGTTAGGGTTCGGGTTAGGGTAAGGGTAACGTTTAGGGTTAGGGTTAGGATTAAGGTTAGGATTAGGGTTATGGTAAGGGTTAGGGTTAGGTTTAGGGTTAGGGTTACGGTTAGGGTAAGGGTAAGGGTTAGGATAAGGGTTAGGGTTAGGGTGAGGGTTTGGGTTAGGGTTAGGTTTAGGGTTAGGGTAAGAGTAAGGGTTAGGGTTAGGGTTAGTGTTAGGGTTAGTGTTAGGGTGAAGGTTAGGGTTAGGTTAGGGTAAGGGTAAGGGTAAGAGTTAGGGTTAGGGTTAGGGATTAGGGTTAGGGTTACGGTAAGGGTTAGGTTTAGGGTTAGGATTAGGGTTCGGGTAAGAGTAAGGGATAGGGTTAGTGTTAGGTTAGTGTTATGGTTAAGTTTAGGGTTAGGGTTAGGGTAATGATAAGGCTTAGGGGTAGGGTAAGGGTTAGAGTTAGGGTTAGGGTTAGGGTAAGGGTAAGGGTTAGGGTTAGGGTTAGGGTTAGGGTTAAGGTTAGGGTTAGGGTTAGGGTAAGGGTTAGGGTAAGGTTTATGGTTAGGTTTAGGGTTAGGGTTAGGGGTTATTGTTAGGGTAAAGGTTAGGGTTAGGGTTAGGTTTAGGGTTAGGGTTAGGGTTAAGGTTAAATTTAGGGTTAGGGTTAGGGTAAGGGTAAGGGTTAGGGTTAGGGTTAGGGTTAGTGTAAGGGTAAGGGGTAGGGTCAGGGTTAGGGTTAGGATTAGGGTTAGGGTAAGGGTAAGGGTTAGGGTTAGGGTTAGTGTTAGGGTTAAGGTTAGGGTTAGGGTTAGGGTAACGGTAAGGGTTAGGGTTAGGGTTCGGGTTAGGGTTAAGGTTAGGGTTAGGGTTACGGTTAGGGTTAGGTTTAGGGTTAGGGTAAGGGTAAGGTTTAGGATTAGGGTTAGGAGTTAGGGTTAGGGTTACGGTAAGTGTTAGCGTTAGGGTTAGGTTTAGGGTAAGTGCAATGGTTAGTGTTAGGGTTAGGGTTAGGGTTTGGGTTAGGGTAACGGTTAGGGTGAGGGTTAGGGTTAGGGTTAGGGTTACGGTTAGGGTTAGGGGAAGGGTAAGGGTTATGGTCAGGGTTAGGGTTAGGGTTACGGTTAGGGTTAGGGTAAGGGTAAGGGTTAGGGTTAGGGTTAGTGTTAGGGTTTGGGTTAGGGTTAGGATTAGGGTTAGGGTTAGGGTTAGGGTTAGGGTAAGGGTAAGGGTTAGGGTTAGGGTTAGGGTTAGTGTTAGGGTAAGGGTAAGGCTAAGGGTAAGGTTTAGGGTTAGGGTTAGGATTACGGTAAGGGTTAGGGTTAGGGTTAGGATTAGATTTAGGGTTAGGGTAAGGTTTAGGGTTAGGGTTAGGGTAAGGGTTAGTGTTAGGGTTAGGGTTAGGGTAAGGGTTAGTGTTTGGGATAGGGTTAGGGTCAGGTTTAGTGTTAGGGTTAGGGTTAGGGTAAGGGTAAGGGTTAGGGTTAGGGTTAGGGTTTGGGTTAGGGTAAGGGTTAGTGTTAGGGTTAGGATTAGGTTTAGGGTTAGGGTTAGGGTAATGGTAAGGGTTAGGGTTAGGGTTAGTGTTATGTTTAGTGTTAGGGTTAAGGTAAGGGTTAGGGTTACTGTTAGGTTTACGGTTTGAGTTAAGTTTAGGGTTACGGGTAGGGTAAGGGTTAGGGTTAGAGTTAGGGTTAGAGTAAGGATTAGGTTTAGTGTTAGTGTTAGGGTAAGGGTAAGGGTAAGTGTTAGTGTTAGGGTTAGGGTTAGGGTTAGGGTTACGGTTAGGGTTAGTGTTAGGGTTAGGGTTAGGTAGGAGTTAGGGTTAGGTTTTGGATTAGGGTTAGGGTTAGGGTAAGGGTTTGGGTTAGGGTTAGGGTTAGGGTAAGGGTCAGGGTTAGGGTTTGGGTTAAGGTTAGGGTTAGCGTTAGGGTAAGAGTAAAGGTTAGGTTTAGGTTTAGGGATAGGGTTAAGGTTAGGGTTAGGGTAAGGGTTAGGGTTAGCTGTTAGGGTTATGGTTAGGGTTAGGGTTAGGGTAAGGGTAAGGGTAAGGGTTAGGGTTCGGGTTAGAGTTGGGTTAGGGTAAGGGTTAGGGTTAGTGTTAGGTTTAGAGTAAGGGTTAGTTTTAGGGTTAGGGTTAGTTTAAGGGTAAGGGCAAGGGTTAGGGTTAGGGTTAGGGTTAGGTTTGGCGTTAGGGTTAGGTAAGGGTAAGGGTTAGGGTAAGGGTTAGGGTTAGGTTAGGGTTACGGTTAGGTTAGGGTAAGGGTAAAGGTTAGGGTTAGGGTTAGGGTTAGTGTTAGGGTTAGGGTTAGGGTAAGGGTTAGTGTTTGGGATAGGGTTAGGGTTAGGTTTAGGGTTAGGGTTAGGGTAAGGGTAAGGTTTAGGATTAGGGTTAGGGTTAGGTTTAGGGTTAGGGTTATGGTTAAGGTTAGGTTTAGGGTTAGGGTAAGGGTAAGGGTTAGGGTTAGGTTTAGGGTTATTGTAAGGGTAAGGGTTAGGGTCAGGTTTAGGGTTAGGGTTAGGGTTAGTGTAAAGGTAAGGGTTAGGTTGAGTGTTAGGGTTAGGGTTAGGGTTAAGGTTAGGGTTACGGTAAGGGTAAGGGTTAGGTTTAGGGTTAGGGTTAGAGTTATGGTTAGGGTAAGTGTAAGGGTTAGGATTAGTGTTAGGGTTAGTGTTAATGTTTGGGTTAGGGTTAGGTTTAGGGTTAGGGTAAGGGTAAGCGTTAGGGTTAGGGTTAGTATTAGGGTTATTGTTAGGGTGAAGGTTAGGGTTAATGTTAGGGTAAGGGTAAGGGTTAGGGTTAGGGTTAGAGTTAGGGGTTAGGGTTAGATTAGGGTTAGGGTAAGGGTTAGGGTTAGGGTTAGGGTAAGGGTTAGGGTTAGGGTTAGGGTTAGGGTTAGGGTAAGGGTAAGGGTTAGGGTTAGAGTTAGGTTTAAGGTTAGGGTTAGGGTTAGGGTAAGGGTAAGGTTTAGGGTTAGGGTTAGGGTTAGTGTAAGGGTAAGAGTTATGGTCAGGGTTAGGGTTAGGGTTCGGGTTAGGGTAAGGGTAACGTTTAGGGTTAGGGTTAGGATTAAGGTTAGGATTAGGGTTATGGTAAGGGTTAGGGTTAGGTTTAGGGTTAGGGTTACGGTTAGGGTAAGGGTAAGGGTTAGGATAAGGGTTAGGGTTAGGGTGAGGGTTTGGGTTAGGGTTAGGTTTAGGGTTAGGGTAAGAGTAAGGGTTAGGGTTAGGGTTAGTGTTAGGGTTAGTGTTAGGGTGAAGGTTAGGGTTAGGTTAGGGTAAGGGTAAGGGTAAGAGTTAGGGTTAGGGTTAGGGATTAGGGTTAGGGTTACGGTAAGGGTTAGGTTTAGGGTTAGGATTAGGGTTCGGGTAAGAGTAAGGGATAGGGTTAGTGTTAGGGTTAGTGTTATGGTTAAGTTTAGGGTTAGGGTTAGGGTAATGATAGGCTTAGGGGTAGGGTAAGGGTTAGAGTTAGGGTTAGGGTTAGGGTAAGGGTAAGGGTTAGGGTTAGGGTTAGGGTTAGGGTTAGGGTTAAGGTTAGGGTTAGGGTTAGGGTAAGGGTTAGGGTAAGGTTTATGGTTAGGTTTAGGGTTAGGGTTAGGGTTATTGTTAGGGTAAAGGTTAGGGTTAGGGTTAGGTTTAGGGTTAGGGTTAGGGTTAAGGTTAAATTTAGGGTTAGGGTTAGGGTAAGGGTAAGTGTTAGGGTTAGGGTTAGGGTTAGTGTAAGGGTAAGGGGTAGGGTCAGGGTTAGGGTTAGGATTAGGGTTAGGGTAAGGGTAAGGGTTAGGGTTAGGGTTAGTGTTAGGGTTAAGTTTAGGGTTAGGGTTACGGTTTAGGGTTAGGTTTAGGGTTAGGGTAAGGGTAAGGTTTAGGATTAGGGTTAGGGTTAGGAGTTAGGGTTAGGCTTACGGTAAGTGTTAGCGTTAGGGTTAGGTTTAGGGTAAGTGCAATGGTTAGTGTTAGGGTTAGGGTTAGGGTTTGGGTTAGGGTAACGGTTAGGGTGAGGGTTAGGGTTAGGGTTAGGGTTACGGTTAGGGTTAGGGTAAGGGTAAGGGTTATGGTCAGGGTTAGGGTTAGGTTTACGGTTAGGGTTAGGGTAAGGGTAAGGTTAGGGTTACGGTTAGTGTTAGGGTTTGGGTTAGGGTTAGGATTAGGGTTAGGGTTAGGGTTAGGGTTAGGGTAAGGGTAAGGGTTAGGGTTAGGGTTAGGGTTAGTGTTAGGGTAAGGGTAAGGCTAAGGGTAAGGTTTAGGGTTAGGGTTAGGATTACGGTAAGGGTTAGGGTTAGGGTTAGGATTAGATTTAGGGTTAGGGTAAGGTTTAGGGTTAGGGTTAGGGTAAGGTTAGTGTTAGGGTTAGGGTTAGGGTAAGGGTTAGTGTTTGGGATAGGGTTAGGGTCAGGTTTAGTGTTAGGGTTAGGGTTAGGGTAAGGGTAAGGGTTAGGGTTAGGGTTAGGGTTTGGGTTAGGGTAAGGGTTAGTGTTAGGGTTAGGATTAGGTTTAGGGTTAGGGGTTAGGGTAATGGTAAGGTTAGGGTTAGGGTTAGTGTTATGTTTAGTGTTAGGGTTAAGGTAAGGGTTAGGGTTACTGTTAGGTTTACGGTTTGAGTTAAGTTTAGGGTTACGGGTAGGGTAAGGGTTAGGGTTAGAGTTAGGGTTAGAGTAAGGATTAGGTTTAGTGTTAGTGTTAGGGTAAGGGTAAGGGTAAGTGTTAGTGTTAGGGTTAGGGTTAGGGTTAGGGTTAGGTTTAGGGTTAGGGTTAGGTAAGGGTAAGGGTTAGGGTAAGGGTTAGGGTTTGGATTAGGGATAGGGTTAGGTTAAGGTTAGGGTTAGGGTTAGGGTTAGGGTTACGGTTAGGGTTAGTGTTAGGGTTAGGGTTAGGGTAGGAGTTAGGGTTAGGTTTTGGATTAGGTTTAGGGTTAGGGTAAGGGTTAGGGTTAGGGTTAGGGTTAGGGTAAGGGTCAGGGTTAGGGTTTGGGTTAGGGTTAGGGTTAGCGTTAGGGTAAGAGTAAAGGTTAGGTTTAGGTTTAGGGATAGGGTTAAGGTTAGGGTTAGGGTAAGGGTTAGGGTTAGCTGTTAGGGTTATGGTTAGGGTTAGGGTTAGGGTAAGGGTAAGGGTAAGGGTTAGGGTTCGGGTTAGAGTTGGCTTTAGGGTAAGGGTTAGGGTTAGTGTTAGGTTTAGAGTAAGGGTTAGTTTTTAGGGTTAGGGTTAGTTTAAGGGTAAGGGCAAGGGTTAGGGTTAGGGTTAGGGTTAGGTTTGGCGTTAGGGTTTGGTAAGGGTAAGGGTTAGGGTAAGGGTTAGGGTTAGGTTTAGGGTTACGGTTAGGGTTAGGGTAAGGGTAAAGGTTAGGGTTAGGGTTAGGGTTAGTGTTTAGGGTTAGGGTTAGGGTAAGGGTTAAGGCTAGGGTTAGGGTTACGTTTATGGTAAGGGTTAGGGTTAGGGTTAGGGTAAGGGTAAGGATTAGGGTTAGGGTTAGGATTTGGGTTAGGGTTAGGTTTAGGGTAGCATAAGGGTAAAGGTTAGGTTTAGGTTAGGGTTATTGTTAAGGTTAGGGTTAGGGTTAGGGTCAGGGTAAGAGTTAGGTTTAGGGTTAGGGTTAGGGGTTAGGGTTACGGTTAGGGTTAGGGTTAGGGTTAGGGTAAGGGTAAGGGTAAGGGTTAGGGTTAGTGTTAGTGTTAGGGTTAGGGGTTAGGGTTAGGTTTAGGGTTAGGGTTATGGTTATGGTTAGGGTTAGGGTTAAGGGTAGGGTTAGGGTAAGGGTAAGTGTTAGGGTTAGGGTTAGGGTTAGGGTTAAGTTTAGGGTTAGGGTTAGGGTAAGGGTAAGGGTAAGGGTTAGGGTTAGGTTTAGGGTTAGGGTTAGGGTTAGGTTTAGGGTTAGTGTAAGGGTAAGTGTTAGGGTTAGAGTTAGGGTTATGGTTAGGGTTAAGGTTAGGGTTAGGGTAAGGGTAAGTATTAGGGTTAGGGTTAGGGTTAAGGTTAAGGTTAGGTTTATGGTTAGGGTAAGGATAAGGGTTAAGTTTAGGGTTAGGTTTAGGTTAAGGGTAAGGCTTAGCGTTAGTGTTAAGGTTAGGGTTAGGGTTACGGTTAGGGTAAGGGTATGTGTTAGGGATAGCGTTAGGGTTATGTTTAGGGTTTGGGTTACTTTTAGTTTTAGGGTTAAGGTAAGGGTAAGGGTTAGGGTTAGGGTTATGGTTAGGGTTAAGGTTAGGGTTAGGGTTAGTGTAAGGGTAAGTGTTAATGGTAGGGTTAGGTTTATTAGTTAGGGTTAGGTTTAAGGTTAGGGTTAGGGTAAGGGTAAGGGTTACGGTTAGTGTTAGGGCTAGGGTTAAGTTTAGGGTTAGGGTTAGGGTTAGGGTAAGGGTTAGGATAGGGTTAGGGTTAGGGTTAGGGTAAGGGTTAGGTTTAGGGTTAGGGTTAGGGTTAGGTTTAGGGTTAGGGTTAGGGTAAGTGTAAGGGTTAGGGTTAGGGTTAGGTTTAGGGTTAGGGTTAGGGTTAGGGTAAGTGTAAGGGTAAGGGTTAGGGTTAGGTTTAGGGATAGGGTTAGGGTTAGGGTAAGGTTTATGGTTAGGTTTAGGGTTAGGGTTAGGGGTTAGGGTTAGTGTTAGTGTTAGAGTTAGGTTTAGGTTAGGTTTAGGGTTAGGGTTAGGGTTAGGGTTAAGGTTAGGGTTAGGGTTAGGGTAAGGGTATGGGTTAGGGTTAGGGTTAGTGTAAGGGTAAGGTTAGGGTCAGGGTTAGTTTTAGGATTAGGGTTAGAGTAAGGGTAAGGGTTAGGGTTAGGGTTAGGGTTAGTGTTAGTGTTAGGGTTAAGGTTAGGGTTAGGGTTAGGGTCAGGGTAAGGGTTAGGGTTAGGTTTCGAATTAGGGTTAAGGTTAGGGTAAGGGTAAGGGTTGGTATTAGGGTTAGGGATAGGGTTAGGTTTAGGGTTAGGGTAAGGGTAAGGGTTGGGATTAGGGTTTGGGTTAGGGGTTAGGGTTAGGGTTAGGGTTACGGTAAGTGTTAGGGTTAGGGTTAGGGTTAGGGTAAGGGTAAGGTAAGGGTAAGGGTTAGAGTAAGGGTTAGCGTTAGATTTTGTGTTAGGGTAAAGTTAGGGTTAGAGTTAGGGTTAGGGTTAGGGTGAGGGTAAGGGTTAGGGTTACGGTTAGGGTTAGGGTTAAGGGTAGGGTTAGGGTTAGAGTAAGTATAAGGGTTAGTGTTAGGGTTAGGTTTAGGGTTACGATTAGGGTTAGGGTAAGTGTAAGGGTTAGGGTTAGGGTTAGGTAGGGTTAGGGTTAGGCTTAGGTTTAGGTTTAGGGTAAGGGTAAGGGTTAGGGTTATGGTTATGGTTAGGGTTAGGATTAAGGTTAGGGATAGGGTAAGGTAAGTGTTAGGATTAGGGTTAGGGTTAGGGTTAAGCTTAGGGTTAGGGTTAGGGTAAGGGTAGGGTTTAGGGTTAGAGTTAGGGTTAGGTTAAGGGTAAGGGTGAGGGTTAGTGTTAGGGTTAGGGTTACGGTTAGGGTAAGAGTAAGGGTTAGGGATAGGGTTAGGGTTATGTTTAGGGTTTGGGTTACGGTTAGGTTTAGGGTTAAGGTAAGGGTTAGGATTAGGGTTATGGTTAGGGTTAAGTTTAGGGTTAGGTTAGTGTAAGGGTAAGGGGTAGTGGTAGGGTTAGGGTTATTAGTTAGGTTTAGGGTTAGGGTTAGGGTTAGGGTAAGGGTAACGGTTAGGTTTTAGGGTTAGGTTTAGGGTTAGGTTTAGGTTTAGGGTAAGGGTAAGGGTAAAGTTTAGGGTTAGGGTTAGGTAAGGGTAAGGGTTAGGGTAAGGGTTAGGGTTAGGATTAGGGTTAGGGTTAGGGTTAGGATAAGGGTAAAGTTTAGGGTTAGGGTTAGGGTTAGGGTTAGGGTTAGGGTAAGGGTAAGGGTTAGGATTAAGGTTAGGGTTAGCGGTTAGAGTTAGGGTTAGGGTTAGGGTAAGGGTTAGGGTTAGGTTTAGGGCAAGGGTAAGGGTTAGGGTTAGGGTTAGGGTTTGGGTTAGGGTAAGGGTTAGTGTTAGGGTTAGGATTAGGTTTAGGGTTAGTGTTAGGGTAATGGTAAGTGTTAGGGTTAGGGTTAGTGTTATGTTTAGTGTTAGGGTTAAGGTAAGGGTAAGGGTTAGGGTTACTGTTAGGTTTACGGTTTGAGTTAAGTTTAGGGTTACGGGTAGGGTAAGGGTTAGGGTTAGAGTTAGGGTTAGAGTAAGGATTAGGTTTAGTGTTAGTGTTAGGGTAAGGGTAAGGGTAAGTGTTAGTGTTAGGGTTAGGGTTAGGGTAAGGGTTAGGGTTCGGATTAGGGATAGGGTTAGGTTAAGGGTTAGGGCTAGGGTTAGGGTTACGGTTAGGGTTAGTGTAAGGGTAAGTGTTAATGGTAGGGTTAGGTTTATTAGTTAGGGTTACGTTTAAGGTTAGGGTTAGGGTAAGGGTAAGGGTTACGGTTAGTGTTAGGGCTAGGGTTAAGTTTAGGGTTAGGGTAAGGGTTAGCGATAGGGTTAGGGTTAGGGTTAGGGTAAGGATTAGGTTTAGGGTTAGGGTTAGGGTTAGGTTTAGGGTTAGGGTTAGGGTAAGTGTAAGGGTTAGGGTTAGGGTTAGGTTTAGGGTTAGGGTTAGGGTTAGGGTAAGTGTAAGGGTAAGGGTTAGGGTTAGGTTTAGGGATAGGGTTAGGGTTAGGGTTAGTGTTAGAGTTAGAGTTAGGTTTAGGTTAGGTTTAGGGTTAGGGTTAGGGTTAGGGTTAAGGTTAGGGTTAGGGTTAGGGTAAGGGTATGGGTTAGGGTTAGGGTTAGTGTAAGGGTAAGGGTTAGGGTCAGGGTTAGTTTTAGGATTAGGGTTAGAGTAAGGGTAAGGGTTAGGGTTAGGGTTAGGGTTAGTGTTAGTGTTAGGGTTAAGGTTAGGGTTAGGGTTAGGGTCAGGGTAAGGGTTAGGGTTAGGTTTCGAATTAGGGTTAAGGTTACGGTAAGGGTAAGGGTTGGTATTAGGGTTAGGGATAGGGTTAGGTTTAGGGTTAGGGTAAGGGTAAGTGTTGGGATTAGGGTTTGGGTTAGGGGTTAGGGTTAGGGTTAGGGTTACGGTAAGTGTTAGGGTTAGGGTTAGGGTTAGGGTAAGGTTAAGGGTAAGGGTAAGTGTTAGAGTAAGGGTTAGGGTTAGGTTTTGTGTTAGGGTAAGGGTTAGGGTTAGGGTTAGGGTTAGGGTGAGGTTAAGGGTTAGGGTTACGGTTAGGGTTAGGCTTAGGGTTAGGGTAAGGGTAAGGGTTAGGGTTATAGTTAGGGTTTGTGGTTAGGGTTAGGATTAGAGTTAGGGTTAGGGTTAGGGTAAGGGTAAGGGTTAGGGTTAGGCTTATTGTTAGGGTAAGGGTTAGGTTTAGGGTTAAGATTAGTGTTAGGGTTAGGGTACGGGTAAGGTTTAGGGTTAGGGTTAGGGTTAGGGGTTAGGGTTAGGGTTAGGGTTAGGGTTAGGTTTAGTGTAAGGGTAGGGTTAGGTTAGGTTAGGCTTAAGGTTAGGGTTAGGGTCTGTGAAAGGGTAAGGGTTAGGGTTAGGGTTAGGGTTAGGGTTAAGGTTTAGCGTTAAGGTTAGGGTTAGGCTTAGGGTAAGGGTTAGGGTTAGGATTAGGGTTAGGGTAAGGGTTAAGGTTAGTGTAAGGGTAAACATTAGAGTTGGGGCTAGGTTTAGGGTAAGGGTAAGGTTAGGGTTAGGGTTAGGGTTAGGTTTAGGGTTAGGGTAAGGGTAAGGGTTAGGTTTTGAGTTAGGGTTAAGGTTAGGGTTACGGTTACGGTAAGGGTGTGGGTTTGGGTTAATGTTAGGGGTTAGGGTTAGGGTTAGGGTTAGGGTAAGGGTAAGTGTTAGTGTTAGGGTTAGGGTTAGGGTTAAGGTTAGGGTTAGGGTTAGGGTAAGGGTAAGGGTTAGGGTTAGGGTTAGGGTTAGGATTAGGGTTAGGATTAGGGTTAGGTTTAGGGTTAGGGTAAGGGTAAGGTTTAGCGTTATGGTTAGGGTTAGGGTTAGGGTTAAGATTAGGGGTAGGGTAAGGGTTCGTGGTAGGGTTAGGGTTATTAGTTAGGGTTAGGGTTAGGGTTAGGGCTACGGTAAGGGTAAGTGTTACGGTTAGGGTTAGGGTTAGGCTTAAGGTTAGGGTTAGGTTTAGGGTTAGGGTAAGGGTAAGGGTTAGGGTTAGGGTTAGGGTTAGTGATAGGTTCAGGGTTAGGGTAAGGGTCAGGGTGAGGTTTAGGGTTAGTGTTAGGTTTAGGGTAAGGGTTAGGGTAAGGGTAAGGGTGTGGGTTAGAGTGAGGGTTAGGGTTAGGGTTAGGGTTAACTTTAAGGTTAGGTTTAGGGTTACTGTTAAGTTTAGGGTAGGATTAGGGTAAGGTTAATGGTTAGGGTTACGGTTAGGGTAAGAGTAAGGGTTAGGGTTAGGGTTAGGTTAGGGTTAGGGTTTGAGTTAGGGTTATGTTTAGGTTTATGGTAAGGATAAGTGTTAGGGTTAGGGTTAGGGTTAGGGTTAAGTTTAGGGTTAGGGTTAGGGTAAGGGTAAGGTTTAGGATTAAGGTTAGGGTTAGGGTTAGGGTAAGGGTAAGGGTTAGGGTTAGGGTTAGGGTTTGGATTAGGGTAAGGGTTATTGTTAGGGTTAGGATTAGGTTTAGGGTTAGGGTTAGGATAAGGGTAAGGGTTAGGGTTAGTGTTAGGTTTAGTTTTAGGGTTAGGATAACGGTAAGGGTTAGGGTTATGGTAAGGTTTAGGGTTTGAGTTAAGTTTAGGGTTAGGGTTAGGCTTAGGGTAAAAGTTAGGGTTACGTTTAGGGTAAGGGTTAGGGTTACAGTTAGGGTTAGAGGAAGGGGTAGATTTAGGGTTAGGGTTACGGTAAGGGTAAGGGTTAGTGTTAGTGTTAGGGTTAGGTTTAGGGTTAGGGTTAGGTAAGGGTAAGGCTTAGGGTAAGGGTTAGGGTTAGGATTAGGGTTAGGGTTAGGGTTAGGGTTATGGTTAGGGTTACGGTTAGGGTTAGGGTTAAGTTTAGGGTTAGGGTAAAGGTAAGTGTAAGGGTTAGGGTTAGGGTTAGGGTTAAGCTTAGGGTTAGGGTTTCGGTAAGGGTAAGGTTTAGGGTTAGAGTTAGGATTAGGTTAAGGGTAAGGGTGAGTGTTAGTGTTAGGGTTAGGGTTAGGGTTACGGTTAGGGTAAGGGTAAGGGTTAGGGATAGGGTTAGGGTTATGTTTAGGGTTTGGGTTACGGTTAGGTTTAGTGTTAAGGTAAGGGTTAGGGTTAGGGTTATGGTTAGGGTTAAGTTTAGAGTTAGGATTAGTGTAAGGGTAAGGGTTAGTGGTAGGGTTAGGGTTATTAGTTAGGTTTAGGGTTAGGGTTAGGGTTAGGGTAAGGGTAAGGGTTAGGTTTAGGGTTAGGTTTAGGGTTAGGTTTAGGGTTAGGACAAGAGTAAGGGTAAAGGTTAGGGTTAGAGTTAGGGTTAGGTTTAGGGTTAGGGTTAGGTTTAGGGTAAGGGTAAGAGTTAGGGTTAGGTTTAGGGGTAGGGTAAGGGTTAGGGTAAGGTTTATGGTTAGGTTTAGGATAAGGATAAGGGTTAGAGTTAGGGTTAGGTTTAGGTTTAGGGTTAGGTTTAGGTTTAGGGTTAGGGTTAGGGTAAGAGTAAGGGTTAGGATTAAGGTTAGGGTTAGCGGTTAGGGTTAGGGTTAGGGTTAGGGTAAGGGTTAGGGTTAGGTTTAGGGCAATGTTAAGGGTTAGGGTTAGGGTTAGGGTTTGGGTTAGGGTAAGGGTTAGTGTTAGGATTAGGTTTAGGGTTAGGGTTAGGGTAATGGTAAGGGTTAGGGTTAGGGTTAGTGTTATGTTTAGTGTTAGGGTTAAGGTAAGGGTAAGGGTTAGGGTTACTGTTAGGTTTACGGTTTGAGTTAAGTTTAGGGTTACGGGTAGGGTAAGGGTTAGGGTTAGAGTCAGGGTTAGAGTAAGGTTTAGGTTTAGTGTTAGTGTTAGGGTAAGGGTAAGGGTAAGTGTTAGTGTTAGGGTTAGGGTTAGGGTTAGGGTTAGGTTTAGGGTTAGGGTTAGGTAAGGATAAGGGTTAGGGTAAGGGTTAGGGTTCGGATTAGGGATAGGGTTAGGTTAAGGGTTAGGGTTAGGGTTAGGGTTAGGGTAAGGGTCAGGGTTAGGGTTTGGGTTAGGGTTAGGGTTAGCGTTAGGGTAAGAGTAAACGTTAGGTTTAGGTTTAGGGATAGGGTTAAGGTTAGGGTTAGGGTAAGGGTTAGGGTTAGCTGTTAGGGTTATGGTTAGGGTTAGGGTTAGGGTAAGGGTAAGGGAAAGGGTTAGGGTAAGGGTTAGAGTTGGGTTTAGGGTAAGGGTTAGGGTTAGTGTTAGGTTTAGAGTAAGGGTTAGTTTTAGGGTTAGGGTTAGTTTAAGGGTAAGGGCAAGGGTTAGGGTTAGGGTTAGGGTTAGGTTTGGCGTTAGGGTTAGGTACTGGTAAGGGTTAGGGTAAGGGTTAGGGTTAGGGTTAGGGTTAGGGTTAGGGTTAGGGTAAGGGTAAAGGTTAAGTTTAGGGTTAGGGTTAGTGTGAGGGTTAGGGTTAGGGTAAGGGTTAAGGCTAGGGTTAGGGTTACGGTTATGGTAAGGGTTAGGGTTAGGGTTAGGGTAAGGGTAAGGATTAGGGTTAGGGTTAGGATTTGGGTTAGGGTTAGGTTTAGGGTAGCATAAGGGTAAAGGTTAGGTTTAGGTTAGGGTTATTGTTAAGGTTAGGGTTAGGGTTAGGGTCAGGGTAAGAGTTAGGTTTAGGGTTAGGGTTAGGGGTTAGGGTTACGGTTAGGGTTAGAGTTAGGGTTAGGGTAAGGGTAAGGGTAAGGGTTAGGGTTAGTGTTAGTGTTAGGGTTAGGGTTAGGGTTAGGTTTAGGGTTAGGGTAAGGTAAGGGTTAGGGTTATGGTTATGGTTAGGGTTAGGGTTAAGTGTAGGGTTAGAGTAAGGGTAAGTGTTAGGGTTAGGGTTAGGGTTAGGGTTAGGGTTAAGTTTAGGGTTAGGGTTAGGGTAACGGTAAGGGTAAGGGTTAGGTTTAGGTTTAGGGTTAGGGTTAGGGTTAGGTTTAGGGTTAGTGTAAGGGTAAGTGTTAGGGTTAGAGTTAGGGTTATGGTTAGGGTTAAGGTTAGGGTTAGGGTAAGGGTAAGTGTTAGTGTTAGTGTTAGGGTTAAGGTTAAGGTTAGGTTTATGGTTAGGGTAAGGATAAGGGTTAGGTTTAGGGTTAGGTTTAGGTTAAGGGTAAGGCTTAGCGTTAGTGTTAAGGTTAGGGTTAGGGTTACGGTTAGTGTAAGGGTATGTGTTAGGGATAGCGTTAGGGTTATGTTTAGGGTTTGGGTTACTTTTAGGTTTAGGGTTAAGGTAAGGGTAAGGGTTAGGGTTAGGGTTATGGTTAGGGTTAAGGTTAGGGTTAGGGTTAGTGTAAGGGTAAGTGTTAATGGTAGGGTTAGGTTTATTAGTTAGGGTTAGGTTTAAGGTTAGGGTTAGGGTAAGGGTAAGGGTTACGGTTAGTGTTAGGGCTAGGGTTAAGTTTAGGGTTAGGGTTAGGGTTAGGGTAAGGGTTAGTGATAGGGTTAGGGTTAGGGTTAGGGTAAGGGTTAGGTTTAGGGTTAGGGTTAGGGTTAGGTTTAGGGTTAGGGTTAGGGTAAGTGTAAGGGTTAGGGTTAGGGTTAGGTTTAGGTTTAGGGTTAGGGTTAAGGTAAGTGTAAGGGTAAGGGTTAGGGTTAGGTTTAGGGATAGGGTTAGCTTTAGGGTAAGGTTTATGGTTAGGTTTAGGGTTAGGGTTAGGGGTTAGGGTTAGTGTTAGTGTTAGAGTTAGGTTTAGGTTAGGTTTAGGGTTAGTGTTAGTGTTAGGGTTAAGGTTAGGGTAAGGGTGAGGGTCAGGGTAAGGGTTAGGGTTAGGTTTCGAATTAGGGTTAAGGTTAGGGTAACGGTAAGGGTTGGTATTAGGGTTAGGGATAGGGTTAGGTTTAGGGTTAGGGTAAGGGTAAGGGTTGGGATTAGGGTTTGGGTTAGGGGTTAGGGTTAGGGTTAGGGTTACGGTAAGTGTTAGGGTTAGGGTTAGGGTTAGGGTAAGGGTAAGGGTAAGGGTAAGGGTTAGAGTAAGGGTTAGGGTTAGGTTTTGTGTTAGGGTAAGGGTTAGGGTTAGGGTTAGGGTTAGGGTTAGGGTTAGGGTGAGGGTAAGGGTTAGGGTTACGGTTAGAGTTAGGGTTAAGGGTAGGGTTAGGGTTAGAGTAAGTATAAGGGTTAGGGTTAGGGTTAGGGTTAGGGTTACGATTAGGGTTAGGGTAAGTGTAAGGGTTAGGGTTAGGGTTAGGGTTAGGTTTAGGTTTAGGGTTAGGCTTAGGTTTAGGCTTAGGGTAAGGGTAAGGGTTATGGTTATGGTTATGGTTAGGGTTAGGGTTAAGGTTAGGGATAGGGTAAGGGTAAGTGTTAGGATTAGGGTTAGGGTTAGGGTTAAGCTTAGGGTTAGGGTTAGGGTAAGGGTAGGGTTTAGGGTTAGAGTTAGGGTTAGGTTAAGAGTAAGGGTGAGGGTTAGTGTTAGGGTTAGGGTTACGGTTAGGGTAAGAGTAAGGGTTAGGGATAGGGTTAGGGTTATGTTTAGGGTTTGGGTTACGGTTAGGTTAGGGTTAAGGTAAGGGTTAGGATTAGGGTTATGGTTAGGGTTAAGTTTAGGGTTAGGTTAGTGTAAGGGTAAGGGGTAGTGGTAGGGTTAGGGTTATTAGTTAGGTTTAGGGTTAGGGTTAGGGTTAGGGTAAGGGTAACGGTTAGGTTTAGGGTTAGGTTTAGGTTTAGGGTAAGGGTAAGGGTAAAGTTTAGGGTTAGGGTTAGGTAAGGGTAAGGGTTAGGGTAAGGGTTAGGGTTAGGATTAGGGTTAGGGTTAGGGTTAGGGTAAGGGTAAAGTTTAGGGTTAGGGTTAGGGTTAAGGTTAGGGTTAGGGTAAGTTTAAGTGTTAGGGTTAGGGTTAGGGTTAGGGTTAAGGTTAGGGTTACGGTTAGGGTAAGGGTTAGGTTTAGGGTTAGGGTAAGGGTAAGGGTTAGGGTTATGGTTAGGGTTACGGTTAGGGTTAGGGTTAAGGTTAGGGTTAGGGTAAGGGTAAGTGTTAGGGTTAGGTTTAGGGTTAGGGTTAAGCTTAGGGTTAGGGTTTCGGTAAGGGTAAGGTTTAGGGTTAGAGTTAGGATTAGGTTAAGGGTAAGGGTGAGTGTTAGTGTTAGGGTTAGGGTTAGGGTTACGGTTAGGGTAAGGGTAAGGGTTAGGGATAGGGTTAGGGTTATGTTTAGGGTTTGGGTTACGGTTAGGTTTAGTGTTAAGGTAAGGGTTGAGGTTAGGGTTATGGTTAGGGTTAAGTTTAGGGTTAGGATTAGTGTAAGGGTAAGGGTTAGTGGTAGGGTTAGGGTTATTAGTTAGGTTTAGGGTTAGGGTTAGGGTTAGGGTAAGGGTAAGGGTTAGGTTTAGGGTTAGGGTTAGTGTTAGGTTTAGGGTTAGGGTAAGGGTAAGGGTAAAGGTTATGGTTAGGGTTAGGGTTAGGTTTAGGTTTAGGGTTAGGTTTAGGGTAAGGGTAAGAGTTAGGGTTAGGTTTAGGGGTAGGGTAAGGGTTAGGGTAAGTTTTATGGTTAGGTTTAGGGTAAGGATAAGGGTTAGAGTTAGGGTTAGGTTTAGGTTTAGGGTTAGCTTTAGGGTTAGGGTTAGGGTAAGGGTAAGGGTTAGGATTAAGGTTAGGGTTAGCGGTTAGGGTTAGGGTTAGGGTTAGGGTAAGGGTTAGGGTTAGGTTTAGGGCAAGGGTAAGGGTTAGGGTTAGGGTTAGGGTTTGGGTTAGGGTAAGGATTAGTGTTAGGGATAGGATTAGGTTTAGGGTTAGGGTTAGGGTAATGGTAAGGGTTAGGGTTAGGGTTAGTGTTATGTTTAGTGTTAGGGTTAAGGTAAGGGTAAGGGTTAGGGTTACTGTTAGGTTTACGGTTTGAGTTAAGTTTAGGGTTACGGGTAGGGTAAGGGTTAGGGTTAGGGTTAGGGTTAGGGTTAGGGTTAGGGTTACGTTTAGGGTTAGGGTAAGGTAAGGGTTAGGGTTATGGTTTTGGTTAGGGTTAGGGTTAAGGGTAGGGTTAAGGTAAGGGTAAGTGTTAGAGTTAGGGTTAGGGTTAGGGTTAGGGTTAAGTTTAGGGTTAGGGTTAGGGTTAGGGTAACGGTAAGGGTAAGGGTTAGGTTTAGGTTTAGGGTTAGGGTTAGGGTTAGGTTTAGGGTTAGTGTAAGGGTAAGTGTTAGGGTTAGAGTTAGGGTTATGGTTAGGGTTAAGGTTAGGGTTAGGGTAAGGGTAAGTGTTAGGGTTAGGGTTAGGGTTAGGGTTAGGGTTAGGGTTAGGGTTAGGTTTAGGGTTAGGTTTAGGTTAAGGGTAAGGCTTAGCGTTAGTGTTAAGGTTAGGGTTAGGGTTACGGTTAGTGTAATGGTATGTGTTAGGGATAGCGTTAGGGTTATGTTTAGGGTTTGGGTTACTTTTAGGTTTAGGGTTAAGGTAAGGGTAAGGGTTAGGGTTAGGGTTATGGTTAGGGTTAAGGTTAGGGTTAGGGTTAGTGTAAGGGTAAGTGTTAATGGTAGGGTTAGGTTTATTAGTTAGGGTTAGGTTTAAGGTTAGGGTTAGGGTGAGGGTAAGGGTTACGGTTAGTGTTAGGGCTAGGGTTAAGTTTAGGGTTAGGGTTAGGGTTAGGGTAAGGGTTAGTGATAGGGTTAGGGTTAGGGTTAGGGTAAGGGTTAAGTTTAGGGTTAGGGTTAGGGTTAGGTTTAGGGTTAGGGTTAGGGTAAGTGTAAGGGTTAGGGTTAGGGTTAGGTTTAGGGTTAGGGTTAGGGTTAGGGTAAGTGTAAGGGTAAGGGTTAGGGTTAGGTTTAGGGATAGGGTTAGGGTTAGGGTAAGGTTTATGGTTAGGTTTAGGGTTAGGGTTAGGGGTTAGGGTTAGTGTTAGTGTTAGAGTTAGGTTTAGGTTAGGTTTAGGGTTAGTGTTAGTGTTAGGGTTAAGGTTAGGTTTAGGGTTAGGGTCAGGGTAAGGGTTAGGGTTAGGTTTCGAATTAGGGTTAAGGTTAGGGTAAGGGTAAGGGTTGGTATTAGGGTTAGGGATAGGGTTAGGTTTAGGGTTAGGGTAAGGGTAAGGGTTGGGATTAGGGTTTGGGTTAGGGGTTAGGGTTAGGGTTAGGGTTACGGTAAGTGTTAGGGTTAGGGTTAGTTTTAGGGTAAGGGTAAGGGTAAGGGTAAGGGTAAGGGTTAGAATAAGGGTTAGGGTTAGGTTTTGTGTTAGGGTAAGGGTTAGGGTTAGGGTTAGGGTTAGGGTTAGGGTGAGGGTAAGGGTTTGGGTTACGGTTAGGGTTAGGGTTAAGGGTAGGGTTAGGGTTAGAGTAAGTATAAGGGTTAGGGTTAGGGTTAGGTTTAGGGTTACGATTAGGGTTAGGGTAAGTGTAAGGGTTAGGGTTAGGGTTAGGGTTAGGTTTAGGGTTAGGGTTAGGCTTAGGTTTAGGTTTAGGGTAAGGGTAAGGGTTATGGTTATGGTTATGGTTAGGGTTAGGGTTAAGGTTAGGGATAGGGTAAGGGTAAGTGTTAGGATTAGGGTTAGGGTTAGGGTTAAGCTTAGGGTTAGGGTTAGGGTAAGGGTAGGGTTTAGGGTTAGAGTTAGGGTTAGGTTAAGGGTAAGGGTGAGGGTTAGTGTTAGGGTTAGGGTTACGGTTAGGGTAAGAGTAAGGGTTAGGGATAGCGTTAGGGTTATGTTTAGGGTTTGGATTACGGTTAGGTTTAGGGTTAAGGTAAGGGTTAGGATTAGGGTTATGGTTAGGGTTAAGTTTAGGGTTAGGTTAGTGTAAGGGTAAGGGTTAGTGGTAGGGTTAGGGTTATTAGTTAGGTTTAGGGTTAGTGTTAGGGTTAGGGTAAGGGTAACGGTTAGGTTTAGGGTTAGGTTTAGGGTTAGGTTTAGGTTTAGGGTAAGGGTAAGGGTAAAGTTTAGGGTTGGGGTAAGGGTTAGGGTTAGGATTAGGGTTAGGGTTAGGGTTAGGGTAAGGGTAAAGTTTAGGGTTAGGGTTAGGGTTAAGGTTAGGGTTAGGGTAAGTTTAAGTGTTAGGGTTAGGGTTAGGGTTAGGGTTAAGGTTAGGGTTACGGTTAGGGTAAGGGTTAGGTTTAGGGTTAGGGTAAGGGTAAGGGTTAGGGTTATGGTTAGGGTTACGGTTAGGGTTAGGGTTAAGGTTAGGGTTAGGGTAAGGGTAAGTGTTAGGTTTAGGGTTAGGGTTAGGGTTAAGCTTAGGGTTAGGGTTTCGGTAAGGGTAAGGTTTAGGGTTAGAGTTAGGATTAGGTTAAGGGTAAGGGTGAGTGTTAGTGTTAGGGTTAGGGTTAGGGTTACGGTTAGGGTAAGGGTAAGGGTTAGGGATAGGGTTAGGGTTATGTTTAGGGTTTGGGTTACGGTTAGGTTTAGTGTTAAGGTAAGGGTTAAGGTTAGGGTTATGGTTAGGGTTAAGTTTAGGGGTAGGATTAGTGTAAGGGTAAGGGTTAGTGGTAGGGTTAGGGTTATTAGTTAGGTTTAGGGTTAGGGTTAGGGTTAGGGTAAGGGTAAGGGTTAGGTTTAGGGTTAGGGTTAGGGTTAGGTTTAGGGTTAGGGTAAGGGTAAGGGTAAATGTTAGGGTTAGGGTTAGGGTTAGGTTTAGGGTTAGGGTTAGGTTTAGGGTAAGGGTAAGAGTTAGGGTTAGGTTTAGGGGTAGGGTAAGGGTTAGGGTAAGGTTTATGGTTAGGTTTAGGGTAAGGATAAGGGTTAGAGTTAGGGTTAGGTTTAGGTTTAGGGTTAGGTTTAGGGTTAGGGTTAGGGTAAGGGTAAGGGTTAGGATTAAGGTTAGGGTTAGCGGTTAGGGTTAGGGTTAGGGTTAGGGTAAGGGTTAGGGTTAGGTTTAGGGCAAGGGTAAGGGTTAGGGTTAGGGTTAGGGTTTGGGTTAGGGTAAGGATTAGTGTTAGGGATAGGATTAGGTTTAGGGTTAGGGTTAGGGTAATGGTAAGGGTTAGGGTTAGGGTTAGTGTTATGTTTAGTGTTAGGGTTAAGGTAAGGGTAAGGGTTAGGGTTACTGTTAGGTTTACGGTTTGAGTTAAGTTTAGGGTTACGGGTAGGGTAAGGGTTAGGGTTAGGGTTAGGGTTAGGGTTAGGGTTAGGGTTACGTTTAGGGTTAGGGTAAGGTAAGGGTTAGGGTTATGGTTATGGTTAGGGTTAGGGTTAAGGGTAGGGTTAAGGTAAGGGTAAGTGTTAGAGTTAGGGTTAGGGTTAGGGTTAGGGTTAAGTTTAGGGTTAGGGTTAGGGTAACGGTAAGGGTAAGGGTTAGGTTTAGGTTTAGGGTTAGGGTTAGGGTTAGGTTTAGGGTTAGTGTAAGGGTAAGTGTTAGGGTTAGAGTTAGGGTTATGGTTAGGGTTAAGGTTAGGGTTAGGGTAAGGGTAAGTGTTAGGGTTAGGGTTAGGGTTAAGGTTAAGGTTAGTTTTATGGTTAGGGTAAGGATAAGGGTTAGGTTTAGGGTTAGGTTTAGGTTAAGGGTAAGGCTTAGCGTTAGTGTTAAGATTAGGGTTAGGGTTACGGTTAGTGTAATGGTATGTGTTAGGGATAGCGTTAGGGTTATGTTTAGGGTTTGGGTTACTTTTAGGTTTAGGGTTAAGGTAAGGGTAAGGGTTAGGGTTAGGGTTATGGTTAGGGTTAAGGTTAGGGTTAGGGTTAGTGTAAGGGTAAGTGTTAATGGTAGGGTTAGGTTTATTAGTTAGGGTTAGGTTTAAGGTTAGGGTTAGGGTAAGGGTAAGTGTTACGGTTAGTGTTAGGGCTAGGGTTAAGTTTAGGGTTAGGGTTAGGGTTAGGGTAAGGGTTAGTGATAGGGTTAGGGTTAGGGTTAGGGTAAGGGTTAGGTTTAGGGTTAGGGTTAGGTTTAGGGTTAGGTTTAAGGTAAGTGTAAGGGTTAGGGTTAGGGTTAGGTTTAGGGTTAGGGTTAGGGTTAGGGTAAGTGTAAGGGTAAGGGTTAGGGTTAGGTTTAGGGATAGGGTTAGGGTTAGGGTAAGGTTTATGGTTAGGTTTAGGGTTAGGGTTAGGGGTTAGGGTTAGTGTTAGTGTTAGAGTTAGGTTTAGGTTAGGTTTAGGGTTAGTGTTAGTGTTAGGGTTAAGGTTAGGGTTAGGGTTAGGGTCAGGGTAAGGGTTAGGGTTTGGTTTCGAATTAGGGTTAAGGTTAGGGTAAGGGTAAGGGTTGGTATTAGGGTTAGGGATAGGGTTAGGTTTAGGGTTAGGGTAAGGGTAAGGGTTGGGATTAGGGTTTGGATTAGGGGTTAGGGTTAGGGTTAGGGTTACGGTAAGTGTTAGGGTTAGGGTTAGGTTTAGGGTAAGGGTAAGGGTAAGGGTAAGGGTAAGGGTTAGAGTAAGGGTTAGGGTTAGGTTTTGTGTTAGGGTAAGGGTTAGGGTTAGGGTTAGGGTTAGGGTTAGGGTGAGGGTAAGGGTTAGGGTTACGGTTAGGGTTAGGGTTAAGGGTAGGGTTAGGGTTAGAGTAAGTATAAGGGTTAGGGTTAGGGTTAGGTTTAGGGTTACGATTAGGGTTAGGGTAAGTGTAAGGGTTAGGGTTAGGGTTAGGGTTAGGTTTAGGGTTAGGGTTAGGGTTAGGCTTAGGTTTAGGTTTAGGGTAAGGGTAAGGGTTATGGTTATGGTTATGGTTAGGGTTAGGGTTAAGGTTAGGGATAGGGTAAGGGTAAGTGTTAGGATTAGGGTTAGGGTTAGGGTTAAGCTTAGGGTTAGGGTTAGGGTAAGGGTAGGGTTTAGGGTTAGAGTTAGGGTTAGGTTAAGGGTAAGGGTGAGGGTTAGTGTTAGGGTTAGGGTTACGGTTAGGGTAAGAGTAAGGGTTAGGGACAGCGTTAGGGTTATGTTTAGGGTTTGGGTTACGGTTAGGTTTAGGGTTAAGGTAAGGGTTAGGATTAGGGTTATGGTTAGGGTTAAGTTTAGGGTTAGGTTAGTGTAAGGGTAAGGGTTAGTGGTAGGGTTAGGGTTATTAGTTAGGTTTAGGGTTAGTGTTAGGGTTAGGGTAAGGGTAACGGTTAGGTTTACGGTTAGGTTTAGGGTTAGGTTTAGGTTTAGGGTAAGGGTAAGGGTAAAGTTTAGGGTTGGGGTAAGGGTTAGGGTTAGGATTAGGGTTAGGGTTAGGGTTAGGGTAAGGGTAAAGTTTAGGGTTAGGGTTAGGGTTAAGGTTAGGGTTAGGGTAAGTTTAAGTGTTAGGGTTAGGGTTAGGGTTAGGGTTAAGGTTAGGGTTACGGTTAGGGTAAGGGTTAGGTTTAGGGTTAGGGTAAGGGTAAGGGTTAGGGTTATGGTTAGGGTTACGGTTAGGGTTAGGGTTAAGGTTAGGGTTAGGGTAAGGGTAAGTGTTAGGGTTAGGGTTAGGGTTAGGGTTAAGCTTAGGGTTAGGGTTTCGGTAAGGGTAAGGTTTAGGGTTAGAGTTAGGATTAGGTTAAGGGTAAGGGTGAGTGTTAGTGTTAGGGTTAGGGTTAGGGTTACGGTTAGGGTAAGGGTAAGGGTTAGGGATAGGGTTAGGGTTATGTTTAGGGTTTGGGTTACGGTTAGGTTTAGTGTTAAGGTAAGGGTTAAGGTTAGGGTTATGGTTAGGGTTAAGTTTAGGGGTAGGATTAGTGTAAGGGTAAGGGTTAGTGGTAGGGTTAGGGTTATTAGTTAGGTTTAGGGTTAGGGTTAGGGTTAGGGTAAGGGTAAGGGTTAGGTTTAGGGTTAGGGTTAGGGTTAGGTTTAGGGTTAGGGTAAGGGTAAGGGTAAATGTTAGGGTTAGGGTTAGGGTTAGGTTTAGGGTTAGGGTTAGGTTTAGGGTAAGGGTAAGAGTTAGGGTTAGGTTTAGGGGTAGGGTAAGGGTTAGGGTAAGGTTTATGGTTAGGTTTAGGGTAAGGATAAGGGTTAGAGTTAGGGTTAGGTTTAGGTTTAGGGTTAGGTTTAGGGTTAGGGTTAGGGTAAGGGTAAGGGTTAGGATTAAGGTTAGGGTTAGCGGTTAGGGTTAGGGTTAGGGTTAGGGTAAGGGTTAGGGTTAGGTTTAGGGCAAGGGTAAGGGTTAGGGTTAGGGTTAGGGTTTGGGTTAGGGTAAGGATTAGTGTTAGGGATAGGATTAGGTTTAGGGTTAGGGTTAGGGTAATGGTAAGGGTTAGGGTTAGGGTTAGTGTTATGTTTAGTGTTAGGGTTAAGGTAAGGGTAAGGGTTAGGGTTACTGTTAGGTTTACGGTTTGAGTTAAGTTTAGGGTTACGGGTAGGGTAAGGGTTAGGGTTAGGGTTAGGGTTAGGGTTATGTTTAGGGTGAGGGTAAGGTAAGGGTTAGGGTTATGGTTATGGTTAGGGTTAGGGTTAAGGGTAGGGTTAAGGTAAGGGTAAGTGTTAGAGTTAGGGTTAGGGTTAGGGTTAGGGTTAAGTTTAGGGTTAGGGTTAGGGTAACGGTAAGGGTAAGTGTTAGGTTTAGGTTTAGGGTTAGGGTTAGGGTTAGGTTTAGGGTTAGTGTAAGGGTAAGTGTTAGGGTTAGAGTTAGGGTTATGGTTAGGGTTAAGGTTAGGGTTAGGGTAAGGGTAAGTGTTAGGGTTAGGGTTAGGGTTAAGGTTAAGGTTAGTTTTATGGTTAGGGTAAGGATAAGGGTTAGGTTTAGGGTTAGGTTTAGGTTAAGGGTAAGGCTTAGCGTTAGTGTTAAGGTTAGGGTTAGGGTTACGGTTAGTGTAATGGTATGTGTTAGGGATAGCGTTAGGGTTATGTTTAGGGTTTGGGTTACTTTTAGGTTTAGGGTTAAGGTAAGGGTAAGGGTTAGGGTTAGGGTTATGGTTAGGGTTAAGGTTAGGGTTAGGGTTAGTGTAAGGGTAAGTGTTAATGGTAGGGTTAGGTTTATTAGTTAGGGTTAGGTTTAAGGTTAGGGTTAGGGTAAGGGTAAGGGTTACGGTTAGTGTTAGGGCTAGGGTTAAGTTTAGGGTTAGGGTTAGGGTTAGGGTAAGGGTTAGTGATAGGGTTAGGGTTAGGGTTAGGGTAAGGGTTAGGTTTAGGGTTAGGGTTAGGGTTAGGTTTAGGGTTAGGGTTAGGGTAAGTGTAAGGGTTAGGGGTAGGGTTAGGTTTAGGGTTAGGGTTAGGGTTAGGGTAAGTGTAAGGGTAAGGGTTAGGGTTAGGTTTAGGGATAGGGTTAGGGTTAGGGTAAGGTTTATGGTTAGGTTTAGGGTTAGGGTTAGGGGTTAGGGTTAGTGTTAGTGTTAGAGTTAGGTTTAGGTTAGGTTTAGGGTTAGTGTTAGTGTTAGGGTTAAGGTTAGGGTTAGGGTTAGGGTCAGGGTAAGGGTTAGGGTTAGGTTTCGAATTAGGGTTAAGGTTAGGGTAAGGGTAAGGGTTGGTATTAGGGTTAGGGATAGGGTTAGGTTTAGGATTAGGGTAAGGGTAAGGGTTGGGATTAGGGTTTGGGTTAGGGGTTAGGGTTAGGGTTAGGGTTACGGTAAGTGTTAGGGTTAGGGTTAGGTTTAGGGTAAACGTAAGGGTAAGGGTAAGGGTAAGGGTTAGAGTAAGGGTTAGGGTTAGGTTTTGTGTTAGGGTAAGGGTTAGGGTTAGGGTTAGGGTTAGGGTTAGGGTGAGGGTAAGGGTTAGGGTTACGGTTAGGGTTAGGGTTAAGGGTAGGGTTAGGGTTAGAGTAAGTATAAGGGTTAGGGTTAGGGTTAGGTTTAGGGTTACGATTAGGGTTAGGGTAAGTGTAAGGGTTAGGGTTAGGGTTAGGGTTAGGTTTAGGGTTAGGGTTAGGCTTAGGTTTAGGTTTAGGGTAAGGGTAAGGGTTATGGTTATGGTTATCGTTAGGGTTAGGGTTAAGGTTAGGGATAGGGTAAGGGTAAGTGTTAGGATTAGGGTTAGGGTTAGGGTTAAGCTTAGGGTTAGGGTTAGGGTATGGGTAGGGTTTAGGGTTAGAGTTAGGGTTAGGTTAAGGGTAAGGGTGAGGGTTAGTGTTAGGGTTAGGGTTACGTTTAGGGTAAGAGTAAGGGTTAGGGATAGCGTTAGGGTTATGTTTAGGGTTTGGGTTACGGTTAGGTTTAGGGTTAAGGTAAGGGTTAGGATTAGGGTTATGGTTAGGGTTAAGTTTAGGGTTAGGTTAGTGTAAGGGTAAGGGTTAGTGGTAGGGTTAGGGTAATTAGTTAGGTTTAGGGTTAGTGTTAGGGTTAGGGTAAGGGTAACGGTTAGGTTTAGGGTTAGGTTTAGGGTTAGGTTTAGGTTTAGGGTAAGGGTAAGGGTAAAGTTTAGGGTTGGGGTAAGGGTTAGGGTTAGGATTAGGGTTAGGGTTAGGGTTAGGGTAAGGGTAAAGTTTAGGGTTAGGGTTAGGGTTAAGGTTAGGGTTAGGGTAAGTTTAAGTGTTAGGGTTAGGGTTAGGGTTAGGGTTAAGTTTAGGGTTACGGTTAGGTTAAGGGTTAGGTTTAGGGTTAGGGTAAGGGTAAGGGTTAGGGTTATGGTTAGGGTTACGGTTAGGGTTAGGGTTAAGGTTAGGGTTAGGGTAAGGGTAAGTGTTAGGGTTAGGGTTAGGGTTAGGGTTAAGCTTAGGGTTAGGGTTTCGGTAAGGGTAAGGTTTAGGGTTAGAGTTAGGATTAGGTTAAGGGTAAGGGTGAGTGTTAGTGTTAGGGTTAGGGTTAGGGTTACGGTTAGGGTAAGGGTAAGGGTTAGGGATAGGGTTAGGGTTATGTTTAGGGTTTGGGTTACGGTTAGGTTTAGTGTTAAGGTAAGGGTTAAGGTTAGGGTTATGGTTAGGGTTAAGTTTAGGGGTAGGATTAGTGTAAGGGTAAGGGTTAGTGGTAGGGTTAGGGTTATTAGTTAGGTTTAGGGTTAGGGTTAGGGTTAGGGTAAGGGTAAGGGTTAGGTTTAGGGTTAGGGTTAGGGTTAGGTTTAGGGTTAGGGTAAGGGTAAGGGTAAATGTTAGGGTTAGGGTTAGGGTTAGGTTTAGGGTTAGGGTTAGGTTTAGGGTAAGGGTAAGAGTTAGGGTTAGGTTTAGGGGTAGGGTAAGGGTTAGGGTAAGGTTTATGGTTAGGTTTAGGGTAAGGATAAGGGTTAGAGTTAGGGTTAGGTTTAGGTTTAGGGTTAGGTTTAGGGTTAGGGTTAGGGTAAGGGTAAGGGTTAGGATTAAGGTTAGGGTTAGCGGTTAGGGTTAGGGTTAGGGTAAGGGTTAGGGTTAGGTTTAGGGCAAGGGTAAGGGTTAGGGTTAGGGTTAGGGTTTGGGTTAGGGTAAGGATTAGTGTTAGGGATAGGATTAGGTTTAGGGTTAGGGTTAGGGTAATGGTAAGGGTTAGGGTTAGGGTTAGTGTTATGTTTAGTGTTAGGGTTAAGGTAAGGGTAAGGGTTAGGGTTACTGTTAGGTTTACGGTTTGAGTTAAGTTTAGGGTTACGGGTAGGGTAAGGGTTAGGGTTAGAGTTAGGGTTAGAGTAAGGATTAGGTTTAGTGTTAGTGTTAGGGTAAGGGTAAGGGTAAGTGTTAGTGTTAGGGTTAGGGTTAGGGTTAGGGTTAGGTTTAGGGTTAGGGTTAGGTAAGGGTTAGGGTTAGGGTTAGGGTTACGGTTAGGGTTAGTGTTAGGGTTAGGGTTAGGGTAGGAGTTAGGGTTAGGTTTTGGATTAGGGTTAGGGTTAGGGTAAGGGTTAGGGTTAGGGTTAGGGTTAGGGTAAGGGTCAGGGTTAGGGTTTGGGTTAGGGTTAGGGTTAGCGTTAGGGTAAGAGTAAAGGTTAGGTTTAGGTTTAGGGATAGGGTTAAGGTTAGGGTTAGGGTAAGGGTTAGGGTTAGCTGTTAGGGTTATGGTTAGGGTTAGGGTTAGGGTAAGGGGAAGGGTAAGGGTTAGGGTTCGGGTTAGAGTTGGGGTTAGGGTAAGGGTTAGGGTTAGTGTTAGGTTTAGAGTAAGGGTTAGATTTAGGGTTAGGGTTAGTTTAAGGGTAAGGGCAAGGGTTAGGGTTAGGGTTAGGGTTAGGTTTGGCGTTAGGGTTAGGTAAGGGTAAGGGTTAGGGTAAGGGTTAGGGTTAGGGTTAGGGTTACGGTTAGGGTTAGGGTAAGGGTAAATGTTAGGGTTAGGGTTAGGGTTAGTGTTAGGGTTAGGGTTAGGGTAAGGGTTAAGGCTAGGGTTAGGGTTACGGTTATGATAAGGGTTAGGGTTAGGGTTAGGGTAAGGGTAAGGATTAGGGTTAGGGTTAGGATTTGGGTTAGGGTTAGGTTTAGGGTAGCATAAGGGTAAAGGTTAAGTTTAGGTTAGGGTTATTGTTAAGGTTAGGGTTAGGGTTAGGGTCAGGGTAAGAGTTAGGTTTAGGGTTAGGGTTAGGGGTTAGGGTTACGGTTAGGGTTAGGGTTAGGGTTAGGGTTAGGGTAAGGGTAAGGGTAAGGGTTAGGGTTAGTGTTAGTGTTAGGGTTAGGGTTAGGGTTAGTTTTAGGGTTAGGGTAAGGTAAGGGTTAGGGTTATGGTTATGGTTAGGGTTAGGGTTAAGGTTAGGGTTAGGGTAAGGGTAAGTGTTAGGGTTAGGGTTAGGGTTAGGGTTAAGTTTAGGGTTAGGGTTAGGGTAAGGGTAAGGGTAAGGGTTAGGGTTAGGTTTAGGGTTAGGGTTAGGTTTAGGGTTAGTGTAAGGGTAAGTGTTAGGGTTAGAGTTAGGGTTATGGTTAGGGTTAAGGTTAGGGTTAGGGTAAGAGTAAGTGTTAGGGTTAGGGTTAGGGTTAAGGTTAAGGTTAGGTTTATGGTTAGGGTAAGGATAAGGGTTAGGTTTAGGGTTAGGTTTAGGTTAAGGGTAAGGCTTAGCGTTAGTGTTAAGGTTATGGTTAGGGTTAAGTTTAGGGTTAGGTTAGTGTAAGGGTAAGGGTTAGTGGTAGGGTTAGGGTTATTAGTTAGGTTTAGGGTTAGGGTTAGGGTTAGGGTAAGGGTAACGGTTAGGTTTAGGGTTAGGTTTAGGGTTAGGTTTAGGTTTAGGGTAAGGGTAAGGGTAAAGTTTAGGGTTAGGGTTAGGTAAGGGTAAGGGTTAGGGTAAGGGTTAGGGTTAGGATTAGGGTTAGGGTTAGGGTTAGGGTAAGGGTAAAGTTTAGGGTTAGGGTTAGGGTTAAGGTTAGGGTTAGGGTAAGTTTAAGTGTTAGGGTTAGGGTTAGGGTTAGGGTTAAGGTTAGGGTTACGGTTAGGGTAAGGGTTAGGTTTAGGGTTAGGGTAAGGGTAAGGGTTAGGGTTATGGTTAGGGTTACGGTTAGGGTTAGGGTTAAGGTTAGGGTGAGGGTAAGGGTAAGTGTTAGGGTTAGGTTTAGGGTTAGGGTTAAGCTTAGGGTTAGGGTTTCGGTAAGGGTAAGGTTTAGGGTTAGAGTTAGGATTAGGTTAAGGGTAAGGGTGAGTGTTAGTGTTAGGGTTAGGGTTAGGGTTACGGTTAGGGTAAGGGTAAGGGTTAGGGATAGGGTTAGGGTTATGTTTAGGGTTTGGGTTACGGTTAGGTTTAGTGTTAAGGTAAGGGTTGAGGTTAGGGTTATGGTTAGGGTTAAGTTTAGGGTTAGGATTAGTGTAAGGGTAAGGGTTAGTGGTAGGGTTAGGGTTATTAGTTAGGTTTAGGGTTAGGGTTAGGGTTAGGGTAAGGGTAAGGGTTAGGTTTAGGGTTAGGGTTAGTGTTAGGTTTAGGGTTAGGGTAAGGGTAAGGGTAAAGGTTATGGTTAGGGTTAGGGTTAGGTTTAGGGTTAGGGTTAGGTTTAGGGTAAGGGTAAGAGTTAGGGTTAGGTTTAGGGGTAGGGTAAGGGTTAGGGTAAGGTTTATGGTTAGGTTTAGGGTAAGGATAAGGGTTAGAGTTAGGGTTAGGTTTAGGTTTAGGGTTAGGTTTAGGGTTAGGGTTAGGGTAAGGGTAAGGGTTAGGATTAAGGTTAGGGTTAGCGGTTAGGGTTAGGGTTAGGGTTAGGGTAAGGGTTAGGGTTAGGTTTAGGGCAAGGGTAAGGGTTAGGGTTAGGGTTAGGGTTTGGGTTAGGGTAAGGATTAGTGTTAGGGATAGGATTAGGTTTAGGGTTAGGGTTAGGGTAATGGTAAGGGTTAGGGTTAGGGTTAGTGTTATGTTTAGTGTTAGGGTTAAGGTAAGGGTAAGGGTTAGGGTTACTGTTAGGTTTACGGTTTGAGTTAAGTTTAGGGTTACGGGTAGGGTAAGGGTTAGGGTTAGGGTTAGGGTTAGGGTTAGGGTTAGGGTTAGGGTTACGTTTAGGGTTAGGGTAAGGTAAGGGTTAGGGTTATGGTTTTGGTTAGGGTTAGGGTTAAGGGTAGGGTTAAGGTAAGGGTAAGTGTTAGAGTTAGGGTTAGGGTTAGGGTTAGGGTTAAGTTTAGGGTTAGGGTTAGGGTTAGGGTAACGGTAAGGGTAAGGGTTAGGTTTAGGTTTAGGGTTAGGGTTAGGGTTAGGTTTAGGGTTAGTGTAAGGTTAAGTGTTAGGGTTAGAGTTAGGGTTATGGTTAGGGTTAAGGTTAGGGTTAGGGTAAGGGTAAGTGTTAGGGTTAGGGTTAGGGTTAAGGTTAAGGTTAGTTTTATGGTTAGGGTAAGGATAAGGGTTAGGTTTAGGGTTAGGTTTAGGTTAAGGGTAAGGCTTAGCGTTAGTGTTAAGGTTAGGGTTAGGGTTACGGTTAGTGTAATGGTATGTGTTAGGGATAGCGTTAGGGTTATGTTTAGGGTTTGGGTTACTTTTAGGTTTAGGGTTAAGGTAAGGGTAAGGGTTAGGGTTAGGGTTATGGTTAGGGTTAAGGTTAGGGTTAGGGTTAGTGTAAGGGTAAGTGTTAATGGTAGGGTTAGGTTTATTAGTTAGGGTTAGGTTTAAGGTTAGGGTTAGGGTGAGGGTAAGGGTTACGGTTAGTGTTAGGGCTAGGGTTAAGTTTAGGGTTAGGGTTAGGGTTAGGGTAAGGGTTAGTGATAGGGTTAGGGTTAGGGTTAGGGTAAGGGTTAAGTTTAGGGTTAGGGTTAGGGTTAGGTTTAGGGTTAGGGTTAGGGTAAGTGTAAGGGTTAGGGTTAGGGTTAGGTTTAGGGTTAGGGTTAGGGTTAGGGTAAGTGTAAGGGTAAGGGTTAGGGTTAGGTTTAGGGATAGGGTTAGGGTTAGGGTAAGGTTTATGGTTAGGTTTAGGGTTAGGGTTAGGGGTTAGGGTTAGTGTTAGTGTTAGAGTTAGGTTTAGGTTAGGTTTAGGGTTAGTGTTAGTGTTAGGGTTAAGGTTAGGTTTAGGGTTAGGGTCAGGGTAAGGGTTAGGGTTAGGTTTCGAATTAGGGTTAAGGTTAGGGTAAGGGTAAGGGTTGGTATTAGGGTTAGGGATAGGGTTAGGTTTAGGGTTAGGGTAAGGGTAAGGGTTGGGATTAGGGTTTGGGTTAGGGGTTAGGGTTAGGGTTAGGGTTACGGTAAGTGTTAGGGTTAGGGTTAGTTTTAGGGTAAGAGTAAGGGTAAGGGTAAGGGTAAGGGTTAGAATAAGGGTTAGGGTTAGGTTTTGTGTTAGGGTAAGGGTTAGGGTTAGGGTTAGGGTTAGGGTTAGGGTGAGGGTAAGGGTTTGGGTTACGGTTAGGGTTAGGGTTAAGGGTAGGGTTAGGGTTAGAGTAAGTATAAGGGTTAGGGTTAGGGTTAGGTTTAGGGTTACGATTAGGGTTAGGGTAAGTGTAAGGGTTAGGGTTAGGGTTAGGGTTAGGTTTAGGGTTAGGGTTAGGCTTAGGTTTAGGTTTAGGGTAAGGGTAAGGGTTATGGTTATGGTTATCGTTAGGGTTAGGGTTAAGGTTAGGGATAGGGTAAGGGTAAGTGTTAGGATTAGGGTTAGGGTTAGGGTTAAGCTTAGGGTTAGGGTTAGGGTAAGGGTAGGGTTTAGGGTTAGAGTTAGGGTTAGGTTAAGGGTAAGGGTGAGGGTTAGTGTTAGGGTTAGGGTTACGGTTAGGGTAAGAGTAAGGGTTAGGGACAGCGTTAGGGTTATGTTTAGGGTTTGGGTTACGGTTAGGTTTAGGGTTAAGGTAAGGGTTAGGATTAGGGTTATGGTTAGGGTTAAGTTTAGGGTTAGGTTAGTGTAAGGGTAAGGGTTAGTGGTAGGGTTAGGGTTATTAGTTAGGTTTAGGGTTAGTGTTAGGGTTAGGGTAAGGGTAACGGTTAGGTTTAGGGTTAGGTTTAGGGTTAGGTTTAGGTTTAGGGTAAGGGTAAGGGTAAAGTTTAGGGTTGGGGTAAGGGTTAGGGTTAGGATTAGGGTTAGGGTTAGGGTTAGGGTAAGGGTAAAGTTTAGGGTTAGGGTTAGGGTTAAGGTTAGGGTTAGGGTAAGTTTAAGTGTTAGGGTTAGGGTTAGGGTTAGGGTTAAGGTTAGGGTTATGGTTAGGGTAAGGGTTAGGTTTAGGGTTAGGGTAAGGGTAAGGGTTAGGGTTATGGTTAGGGTTACGGTTAGGGTTAGGGTTAAGGTTAGGGTTAGGGTAAGGGTAAGTGTTAGGGTTAGGGTTAGGGTTAGGGTTAAGCTTAGGGTTAGGGTTTCGGTAAGGGTAAGGTTTAGGGTTAGAGTTAGGATTAGGTTAAGGGTAAGGGTGAGTGTTAGTGTTAGGGTTAGGGTTAGGGTTACGGTTAGGGTAAGGGTAAGGGTTAGGGATAGGGTTAGGGTTATGTTTAGGGTTTGGGTTACGGTTAGGTTTAGTGTTAAGGTAAGGGTTAAGGTTAGGGTTATGGTTAGGGTTAAGTTTAGGGGTAGGATTAGTGTAAGGGTAAGGGTTAGTGGTAGGGTTAGGGTTATTAGTTAGGTTTAGGGTTAGGGTTAGGGTTAGGGTAAGGGTAAGGGTTAGGTTTAGGGTTAGGGTTAGGGTTAGGTTTAGGGTTAGGGTAAGGGTAAGGGTAAATGTTAGGGTTAGGGTTAGGGTTAGGTTTAGGGTTAGGGTTAGGTTTAGGGTAAGGGTAAGAGTTAGGGTTAGGTTTAGGGGTAGGGTAAGGGTTAGGGTAAGGTTTATGGTTAGGTTTAGGGTAAGGATAAGGGTTAGAGTTAGGGTTAGGTTTAGGTTTAGGGTTAGGTTTAGGGTTAGGGTTAGGGTAAGGGTAAGGGTTAGGATTAAGGTTAGGGTTAGCGGTTAGGGTTAGGGTTAGGGTTAGGGTAAGGGTTAGGGTTAGGTTTAGGGCAAGGGTAAGGGTTAGGGTTAGGGTTAGGGTTTGGGTTAGGGTAAGGATTAGTGTTAGGGATAGGATTAGGTTTAGGGTTAGGGTTAGGGTAATGGTAAGGGTTAGGGTTAGGGTTAGTGTTATGTTTAGTGTTAGGGTTAAGGTAAGGGTAAGGGTTAGGGTTACTGTTAGGTTTACGGTTTGAGTTAAGTTTAGGGTTACGGGTAGGGTAAGGGTTAGGGTTAGGGTTAGGGTTAGGGTTATGTTTAGGGTGAGGGTAAGGTAAGGGTTAGGGTTATGGTTATGGTTAGGGTTAGGGTTAAGGGTAGGGTTAAGGTAAGGGTAAGTGTTAGAGTTAGGGTTAGGGTTAGGGTTAGGGTTAAGTTTAGGGTTAGGGTTAGGGTAACGGTAAGGGTAAGTGTTAGGTTTAGGTTTAGGGTTAGGGTTAGGGTTAGGTTTAGGGTTAGTGTAAGGGTAAGTGTTAGGGTTAGAGTTAGGGTTATGGTTAGGGTTAAGGTTAGGGTTAGGGTAAGGGTAAGTGTTAGGGTTAGGGTTAGGGTTAAGGTTAAGGTTAGTTTTATGGTTAGGGTAAGGATAAGGGTTAGGTTTAGGGTTAGGTTTAGGTTAAGGGTAAGGCTTAGCGTTAGTGTTAAGGTTAGGGTTAGGGTTACGGTTAGTGTAATGGTATGTGTTAGGGATAGCGTTA
Source organism: Megascapheus bottae (assembly GCF_031878675.1). Taxonomy (NCBI): domain Eukaryota; kingdom Metazoa; phylum Chordata; class Mammalia; order Rodentia; family Geomyidae; genus Megascapheus; species Megascapheus bottae. The sequence goes on along the minus strand of NW_028327608.1, from coordinate 13,675 downwards.
GGGTTATGTTTAGGGTTTGGGTTACTTTTAGGTTTAGGGTTAAGGTAAGGGTAAGGGTTAGGGTTAGGGTTATGGTTAGGGTTAAGGTTAGGGTTAGGGTTAGTGTAAGGGTAAGTGTTAATGGTAGGGTTAGGTTTATTAGTTAGGGTTAGGTTTAAGGTTAGGGTTAGGGTAAGGGTAAGGGTTACGGTTAGTGTTAGGGCTAGGGTTAAGTTTAGGGTTAGGGTTAGGGTTAGGGTAAGGGTTAGTGATAGGGTTAGGGTTAGGGTTAGGGTAAGGGTTAGGTTTAGGGTTAGGGTTAGGGTTAGGTTTAGGGTTAGGGTTAGGGTAAGTGTAAGGGTTAGGGTTAGGGTTAGGTTTAGGGTTAGGGTTAGGGTTAGGGTAAGTGTAAGGGTAAGGGTTAGGGTTAGGTTTAGGGATAGGGTTAGGGTTAGGGTAAGGTTTATGGTTAGGTTTAGGGTTAGGGTTAGGGGTTAGGGTTAGTGTTAGTGTTAGAGTTAGGTTTAGGTTAGGTTTAGGGTTAGTGTTAGTGTTAGGGTTAAGGTTAGGGTTAGGGTTAGGGTCAGGGTAAGGGTTAGGGTTAGGTTTCGAATTAGGGTTAAGGTTAGGGTAAGGGTAAGGGTTGGTATTAGGGTTAGGGATAGGGTTAGGTTTAGGATTAGGGTAAGGGTAAGGGTTGGGATTAGGGTTTGGGTTAGGGGTTAGGGTTAGGGTTAGGGTTACGGTAAGTGTTAGGGTTAGGGTTAGGTTTAGGGTAAGGGTAAGGGTAAGGGTAAGGGTAAGGGTTAGAGTAAGGGTTAGGGTTAGGTTTTGTGTTAGGGTAAGGGTTAGGGTTAGGGTTAGGGTTAGGGTTAGGGTGAGGGTAAGGGTTAGGGTTACGGTTAGGGTTAGGGTTAAGGGTAGGGTTAGGGTTAGAGTAAGTATAAGGGTTAGGGTTAGGGTTAGGTTTAGGGTTACGATTAGGGTTAGGGTAAGTGTAAGGGTTAGGGTTAGGGTTAGGGTTAGGTTTAGGGTTAGGGTTAGGCTTAGGTTTAGGTTTAGGGTAAGGGTAAGGGTTATGGTTATGGTTATCGTTAGGGTTAGGGTTAAGGTTAGGGATAGGGTAAGGGTAAGTGTTAGGATTAGGGTTAGGGTTAGGGTTAAGCTTAGGGTTAGGGTTAGGGTATGGGTAGGGTTTAGGGTTAGAGTTAGGGTTAGGTTAAGGGTAAGGGTGAGGGTTAGTGTTAGGGTTAGGGTTACGGTTAGGGTAAGAGTAAGGGTTAGGGATAGCGTTAGGGTTATGTTTAGGGTTTGGGTTACGGTTAGGTTTAGGGTTAAGGTAAGGGTTAGGATTAGGGTTATGGTTAGGGTTAAGTTTAGGGTTAGGTTAGTGTAAGGGTAAGGGTTAGTGGTAGGGTTAGGGTAATTAGTTAGGTTTAGGGTTAGTGTTAGGGTTAGGGTAAGGGTAACGGTTAGGTTTAGGGTTAGGTTTAGGGTTAGGTTTAGGTTTAGGGTAAGGGTAAGGGTAAAGTTTAGGGTTGGGGTAAGGGTTAGGGTTAGGATTAGGGTTAGGGTTAGGGTTAGGGTAAGGGTAAAGTTTAGGGTTAGGGTTAGGGTTAAGGTTAGGGTTAGGGTAAGTTTAAGTGTTAGGGTTAGGGTTAGGGTTAGGGTTAAGGTTAGGGTTACGGTTAGGTTAAGGGTTAGGTTTAGGGTTAGGGTAAGGGTAAGGGTTAGGGTTATGGTTAGGGTTACGGTTAGGGTTAGGGTTAAGGTTAGGGTTAGGGTAAGGGTAAGTGTTAGGGTTAGGGTTAGGGTTAGGGTTAAGCTTAGGGTTAGGGTTTCGGTAAGGGTAAGGTTTAGGGTTAGAGTTAGGATTAGGTTAAGGGTAAGGGTGAGTGTTAGTGTTAGGGTTAGGGTTAGGGTTACGGTTAGGGTAAGGGTAAGGGTTAGGGATAGGGTTAGGGTTATGTTTAGGGTTTGGGTTACGGTTAGGTTTAGTGTTAAGGTAAGGGTTAAGGTTAGGGTTATGGTTAGGGTTAAGTTTAGGGGTAGGATTAGTGTAAGGGTAAGGGTTAGTGGTAGGGTTAGGGTTATTAGTTAGGTTTAGGGTTAGGGTTAGGGTTAGGGTAAGGGTAAGGGTTAGGTTTAGGGTTAGGGTTAGGGTTAGGTTTAGGGTTAGGGTAAGGGTAAGGGTAAATGTTAGGGTTAGGGTTAGGGTTAGGTTTAGGGTTAGGGTTAGGTTTAGGGTAAGGGTAAGAGTTAGGGTTAGGTTTAGGGGTAGGGTAAGGGTTAGGGTAAGGTTTATGGTTAGGTTTAGGGTAAGGATAAGGGTTAGAGTTAGGGTTAGGTTTAGGTTTAGGGTTAGGTTTAGGGTTAGGGTTAGGGTAAGGGTAAGGGTTAGGATTAAGGTTAGGGTTAGCGGTTAGGGTTAGGGTTAGGGTTAGGGTAAGGGTTAGGGTTAGGTTTAGGGCAAGGGTAAGGGTTAGGGTTAGGGTTAGGGTTTGGGTTAGGGTAAGGATTAGTGTTAGGGATAGGATTAGGTTTAGGGTTAGGGTTAGGGTAATGGTAAGGGTTAGGGTTAGGGTTAGTGTTATGTTTAGTGTTAGGGTTAAGGTAAGGGTAAGGGTTAGGGTTACTGTTAGGTTTACGGTTTGAGTTAAGTTTAGGGTTACGGGTAGGGTAAGGGTTAGGGTTAGAGTTAGGGTTAGAGTAAGGATTAGGTTTAGTGTTAGTGTTAGGGTAAGGGTAAGGGTAAGTGTTAGTGTTAGGGTTAGGGTTAGGGTTAGGGTTAGGTTTAGGGTTAGGGTTAGGTAAGGGTTAGGGTTAGGGTTAGGGTTACGGTTAGGGTTAGTGTTAGGGTTAGGGTTAGGGTAGGAGTTAGGGTTAGGTTTTGGATTAGGGTTAGGGTTAGGGTAAGGGTTAGGGTTAGGGTTAGGGTTAGGGTAAGGGTCAGGGTTAGGGTTTGGGTTAGGGTTAGGGTTAGCGTTAGGGTAAGAGTAAAGGTTAGGTTTAGGTTTAGGGATAGGGTTAAGGTTAGGGTTAGGGTAAGGGTTAGGGTTAGCTGTTAGGGTTATGGTTAGGGTTAGGGTTAGGGTAAGGGGAAGGGTAAGGGTTAGGGTTCGGGTTAGAGTTGGGGTTAGGGTAAGGGTTAGGGTTAGTGTTAGGTTTAGAGTAAGGGTTAGATTTAGGGTTAGGGTTAGTTTAAGGGTAAGGGCAAGGGTTAGGGTTAGGGTTAGGGTTAGGTTTGGCGTTAGGGTTAGGTAAGGGTAAGGGTTAGGTTAAGGGTTAGGGTTAGGGTTAGGGTTATGGTTAGGGTTAGGGTAAGGGTAAATGTTAGGGTTAGGGTTAGGGTTAGTGTTAGGGTTAGGGTTAGGGTAAGGGTTAAGGCTAGGGTTAGGGTTACGGTTATGATAAGGGTTAGGGTTAGGGTTAGGGTAAGGGTAAGGATTAGGGTTAGGGTTAGGATTTGGGTTAGGGTTAGGTTTAGGGTAGCATAAGGGTAAAGGTTAAGTTTAGGTTAGGGTTATTGTTAAGGTTAGGGTTAGGGTTAGGGTCAGGGTAAGAGTTAGGTTTAGGGTTAGGGTTAGGGGTTAGGGTTACGGTTAGGGTTAGGGTTAGGGTTAGGGTTAGGGTAAGGGTAAGGGTAAGGGTTAGGGTTAGTGTTAGTGTTAGGGTTAGGGTTAGGGTTAGTTTTAG
>NW_028327608.1:0-5000 GCF_031878675.1 Megascapheus bottae | reverse complement strand
TAAGGGTTAGGTTTAGTGTTACTGTTAGGGTAAGGGTAAGGGTTAGTGTTAATGTTAGGGTTAGGGTTACGGTTAGGTTTAGGGTTAGGTTTAGGTAAGGGTAAGGGTTACGGTAAGGGTTAGGATTAGGGATAGGGTTAGGGTTAGGTTAAGGGTTAGGGTTAGGGTTAGGGTTAGTGTTAGAGTTAGGGTTAGGGTAAGAGTTAGGGTTAGGTTTTGGATTAGGTTTAGGGTTAGGGTAAGGGTTAGGGTTAGGGTTAGGGTTAGGGTAAGGGTAAGGGTTAGGGTTAGGTTTAGGGTTAGGGTTTGGGTTAGGGTTAGGGTTAGCGTTAGGGTAAGAGTAAAGGTTAGGTTTAGGTTTAGGGATAGGGTTAAGGTTAGGGTTAGGGTTAGGGTTAGGGTTAGGGTTTAGGGTTACGGTTAGGGTTAGGGTTAGGGTTAGGGTAAGGGTAAGGGTAAGGTTTAGGGTTAGGGGTAGGATTAGGGTTATTGTAAGGGTTAGGGTTAGGGTTAGAGTTACGTTTAGAGTAAGGGTAAGGGTTAGGGTTAGGGCTAGGGTAAGGGTAAGGGTTAGGGTTCGGGTTAGGGTTGGGGTTAGGGTAAGGGTTAGGGTTAGTGATAGGTTTAGAGTTAGGGTTAGGTTTAGGTTTAGGGTTAGGGTAAGGGTAAGGGTTAGCGTTAGTTTTAGGCTTAGAGTTAGGGTTAGGTTTAGGTTTAGGGTTAGGGTTAGGGTAAGGGTAAGGGTTAGGGTTAGGGTTAGGGTTAGGGTTAGGTTAGGGTAAGGGTTAGGGTTAGTGTTAGGTTTAGAGTAAGGGTTAGTTTTAGGGTTAGGGTTAGTTTAAGGGTAAGGGCAAGGGTTAGGGTTAGGGTTAGGGTTAGGTTTGGCGTTAGGGTTAGGTAAGGGTAAGGGTTAGGGTAAGGGTTAGGGTTAGGTTTAGGGTTAGGGTTAGGGTAAGGGTAAGGGTAAGGGTTAGGTTTCGGGTTAGAGTTGGGGTTAGGGTAAGGGTTAGGGTTAGTGTTAGGTTTAGAGTAAGGGTTAGTTTTAGGGTTAGGGTTAGTTTAAGGGTAAGGGCAAGGGTTAGGGTTAGGGTTAGGGTTAGGTTTGGCGTTAGGGTTAGGTAAGGGTAAGGGTTAGGGTAAGGGTTAGGGTTAGGTTTAGGGTTACGGTTAGGGTTAGGGTAAGGGTAAAGGTTAGGGTTAGGGTTAGGGTTAGTGTTAGGGTTAGGGTTAGGGTAAGGGTTAAGGCTAGGGTTAGGGTTACGGTTATGATAAGGGTTAGGGTTAGGGTTAGGGTAAGGGTAAGGATTAGGGTTAGGGTTAGGATTTGGGTTAGGGTTAGGTTTAGGGTAGCATAAGGGTAAAGGTTAGGTTTAGGTTAGGGTTATTGTTAAGGTTAGGGTTAGGGTTAGGGTCAGGGTAAGAGTTAGGTTTAGGGTTAGGGTTAGGGGTTAGGGTTACGGTTAGGGTTAGGGTTAGGGTTAGGGTAAGGGTAAGGGTAAGGGTTAGGGTTAGTGTTAGTGTTAGGGTTAGGGTTAGGGTTAGGTTTAGGGTTAGGGTAAGGTAAGGGATAGGGTTATGCTTATGGTTAGGGTTAGGGTTAACGGTAGGGTTAGGGTAAGGGTAAGTGTTAGGGTTAGGGTTAGGGTTAGGGTTAAGTTTAGGGTTAGGGTTAGGGTAAGGGTAAGGGTAAGGGTTAGGGTTAGGTTTAGGGTTAGGGTTAGGGTTAGGTTTAGGGTTAGTGTAAGGGTAAGTGTTAGGGTTAGAGTTAGGGTTATGGTTAGGGTTAAGGTTAGGTTTAGGTTAAGGGTAAGTGTTAGGGTTAGGGTTAGATTTAAGGTTAAGGTTAGGTTTATGGTTAGGGTAAGGATAAGGGTTAGGTTTAGGGTTAGGGTTAGGTTAATGGTAAGGCTTAGCGTTAGTGTTAAGGTTAGGGTTAGGGTTACGGTTAGGGTAAGGGTATGTGTTAGGGATAGCGTTAGGGTTATGTTTAGGGTTTGGGTTACTTTTAGGTTTACGGTTAAGGTAAGGGTAAGGGTTAGGGTTAGGGTTATGGTTAGGGTTAAGGTTAGGGTTAGGGTTAGTGTAAGGGTAAGTGTTAATGGTAGGGTTAGGTTTATTAGTTAGGGTTAGGATTAAGGTTAGGGTTAGGGTAAGGGTAATGGTTACGGTTAGTGTTAGGGCTAGGGTTAAGTTTAGGGTTAGGGTTAGGGTTAGGGTAAGGGTTAGGGATAGGGTTAGGGTTAGGGTTAGGGTAAGGGTTAGGTTTAGGGTTAGGGTTAGGGTTAGGTTTAGGGTTAGGGTTAGGGTAAGTGTAAGGGTTAGGGTTAGGGTTAGGTTTAGGGTTAGGGTTAGGGTTAGGGTAAGTGTAAGGGTAAGGGTTAGGGTTAGGTTTAGGGATAGGGTTAGGGTTAGGGTAAGGTTTATGGTTAGGTTTAGGGTTAGGGTTAGGGGTTAGGGTTAGTGTTAGAGTTAGAGTTAGGTTTAGGGTTAGGGTTAGGGTTAGGGTTAAGGTTAGGGTTAGGGTTAGAGTAAGGGTATGGGTTAGGGTTAGGGTTAAGTTTAGGGTTAGGGTTAGGGTAAGGGTAAGGGTTAGAGTTAGGTTTAGGGTTAGGGTTAGGGTTAGGTTTAGGGTTAGTGTAAGGGTAAGTGTTAGGGTTAGAGTGAGGGTTATGGTTAGGGTTAAGGGTAGGGTTAGGGTTAGAGTAAGTATAAGGGTTAGGGTTAGGGTTAGGTTTAGGGTTACGATTAGGGTTAGGGTAAGTGTAAGGGTTAGGGTTAGGGTTAGGGTTAGGTTTAGGGTTAGGGTTAGGCTTAGGTTTAGGTTTAGGGTAAGGGTAAGGGTTAGGATTATGGTTATGGTTAGGGTTAGGGTTAAGGTTAGGGATAGTGTAAGGGTAAGTGTTAGGATTAGGGTTAGGGTTAGGGTTAAGCTTAGGGTTAGGGTTAGGGTAAGGGTAGGGTTTAGGGTTAGAGTTAGGGTTAGGTTAAGGGTAAGGGTGAGGGTTAGTGTTAGGGTTAGGGTTACGGTTAGGGTAAGAGTAAGGGTTAGGGATAGGGTTAGGGTTATGTTTAGGGTTTGGGTTACGGTTAGGTTTAGGGTTAAGGTAAGGGTTAGGATTAGGGTTATGGTTAGGGTTAAGTTTAGGGTTAGGTTAGTGTAAGGGTAAGGGTTAGTGGTAGGGTTAGGGTTATTAGTTAGGTTTAGGGTTAGGGTTAGGGTTAGGGTAAGGGTAAAGGTTAGGTTTAGGGTTAGGTTTAGAGTTAGGTTTAGGTTTAGGGTAAGGGTAAGGGTAAAGTTTAGGGTTAGGGTTAGGTTTAGGTTTAGGGTTAGGGTTAGGGTAAGGGTAAGAGTTAGAGTTAGGTTTAGGGGTAGGGTTAGGGTTAGGGTAAGGTTTATGGTTAGGTTTAGGGTAAGGATAAGGGTTAGTGTTAGGGTTAGGTTTAGGGTTAGGTTTAGGTTTAGGGTTAGGGTAAGGGTAAGGGTTAGGATTAATTTTAGGGTTAGCGGTTATGGTTAGGGTTAGGGTAAGGGTTAGGGTTAGGTTTAGGGCAAGGGTAAGGGTTAGGGTTAGGGTTTGGGTTAGGGTAAGGGTTAGTGTTAGGGTTAGGATTAGGTTTAGGGTAAGGGTTAGGGTAAGTGTAAGGTTTAGGGTTAGGGATAGTGTTAGGTTTAGTGTTGGGGTTAAGGTAAGGGTAAGGGTTAGGGTTACTTTTAGGTTTACGGTTTGGGTTAAGTTTAGGGTTAGGGGTAGGGTAAGTGTAAAAGTTAGGGTTAGGGTTAGGGTAAGGGTTAGGGTTAGAGCTAGGGTTAGAGTAAGGGTTAGGTTTAGTGTTACTGTTAGGGTAAGGGTAAGGGTTAGTGTTAATGTTAGGGTTAGGGTTACGGTTAGGTTTAGGGTTAGGTTTAGGTAAGGGTAAGGGTTACGGTAAGGGTTAGGATTAGGGATAGGGTTAGGGTTAGGTTAAGGGTTAGGGTTAGGGTTAGGGTTAGTGTTAGAGTTAGGGTTAGGGTAAGAGTTAGGGTTAGGTTTTGGATTAGGTTTAGGGTTAGGGTAAGGGTTAGGGTTAGGGTTAGGGTTAGGGTAAGGGTAAGGGTTAGGGTTAGGTTTAGGGTTAGGGTTTGGGTTAGGGTTAGGGTTAGCGTTAGGGTAAGAGTAAAGGTTAGGTTTAGGTTTAGGGATAGGGTTAAGGTTAGGGTTAGGGTTAGGGTTAGGGTTAGGGTTTAGGGTTACGGTTAGGGTTAGGGTTAGGGTTAGGGTAAGGGTAAGGGTAAGGTTTAGGGTTAGGGGTAGGATTAGGGTTATTGTAAGGGTTAGGGTTAGGGTTAGAGTTACGTTTAGAGTAAGGGTAAGGGTTAGGGTTAGGGCTAGGGTAAGGGTAAGGGTTAGGGTTCGGGTTAGGGTTGGGGTTAGGGTAAGGGTTAGGGTTAGTGATAGGTTTAGAGTTAGGGTTAGGTTTAGGTTTAGGGTTAGGGTAAGGGTAAGGGTTAGCGTTAGTTTTAGGCTTAGAGTTAGGGTTAGGTTTAGGTTTAGGGTTAGGGTTAGGGTAAGGGTAAGGGTTAGGGTTAGGGTTAGGGTTAGGGTTAGGTTAGGGTAAGGGTTTTGCTAGGGTTAGGTTTAGGGTTATGGTAAGTGTAAGGATTAGGTTTAGAGTTAGGGTTCTGTTTAGGGTTAGAGTTAGATTAAGGGTAAGGGTTAGGGTTAGGTTTTGGGTTAGGAGTTAGGGTTAGGGTTAGGTTTTGGGTTAGGGATAGGGTAAGGGTTAGGGTTAGGGTTAGGGTTAGGGTTAGGGTAAGGGTTAGGGTTAGGATTAAGGTTAGGGTTAAGGTTAGGGTATGGTAAGGGTTAGGGTTAGGGTTAGGGTAAGGGTAAGGGTTAGGGTTAGGGTTAGGGTAAGGGTTAGGTTTAGGGTTAGTGTTAGGTTTAGTGTTAGGGTTATGGTTAGGGTAAGCGTTAGGGTTACGGTTAGGGTTAGGGTTTGGGTTAAGTTTAGGGTTAGGG
>NW_028327607.1:122500-127524 GCF_031878675.1 Megascapheus bottae | reverse complement strand
TAACCCTAACAATCACCCTCACCCTTACCCTAAGCTTAAGCTAAATCTTAACCCTAACTTTAACCATAACCCCTAACCCTAACCCTAACCCTAATGCTAACCTTAACTCTAACCCTAACCATAAACCTAAACCTCTATCCCAAACCCTAACCCTAACCCTCTAACCATAACCATAACCCTGACCCTAACCCTAACCCTAACCCTCACCCTCACCATAACCCTAACCCTAACACTAACCTTAACCCTCAAACTCACCTTCACCCTCACCCTCACACTCATCCTAACACTAACACTAACCCTCACCCACACTCTCACCCTCACCCTAAACCTAACCCTATCCCTAAAGTTACCACTAAACCTAAACCTCTAACCCAACCCTAACCTGAACACTAACACTAGCATTAATCCTTTAACCCTAACCCTAAACCTAAATCTAACCCTTACCCTAACCCTCTAAACCTAATCCTAACCCTAACCCTAACCTTAACTCTCACCCTCAACTTAACCCTAACCTTATCCCTAACCATAACCCTCACCCTCACCTTCACATTCACCCTAATCCTAACCCTAACCCCAACTCTAAACCTAACACTAACCCTAACCTTCTAATCCTAACACTAACCCTAACCCTAAACCTATAACCCTAAAGCTTACCCTAACTCTTAACGCTAACCCTACCACTAACCCTAACCCTCACAATAACACGCACCCTCAACCTCACCCTAACCCTAAACCTAACACTAACCCTAACCCTAAATTTAAACCTAATCCCTAACCCTAAACCTAACCCTAACCCTCACCCTCACCCTCACCCTCACCCTCACCCTATCCCTAACCCTAACGTCTAACCCTAACCCTAACCCTCACCCTAACCCTAACCCAAAACTAACCCTAACACTAACCCTCTAACCCTAACCCAAACCCTCTAACCCTAAGCGTAACCCTAACCCTAACCCTCTAACCTTACCCTTACCCTATCCCTAACTCTCATCATCAACCTTACCCTCACCCTCACCCTCACCCTAACAATAACCCAAACCCTAACCATAACCCTCACATTCACCATCGACCTCACCTTCACGCTCAAACTCACCCTCACCCTAAACCTAACCCTAGCCCTATACCTAACTGAAACCCTAACCCATTAACCGTAACCCTAACCCTAATCCTCTAACCCAAACCCTAACCCTAACCCTCACCCTCAACTCACCCTCACCCTCGCCCTAACCCTCACCCACAACCTCACCCTCACCCTAACCCTAACCCTAACCCTAACGCTCACATTCACCCTAACCCTAACCATAATTCTAACCCTAAACATCAACCTCACCCTCAACCTCACCCTCACCCTAACGCTAACCTATCACTACCCCTCACCCTAAATATAAACTTAACACTCAACCTCACCCTAACCCTCACCCTAAAATTAACCCTAATCCTAACCCTCACCCTCACCCTAAACCTCAACATAACCCTCACCCTCACACTCACACTCACCCTAATCCTAACCCCTAACACTAAACCTAACCCTCACCCTCACCCTCACCGTCACCCTAACCCTAACACTAACCTTAACCCTAACCCTGACCCTAAACTTAACCCTAATCCTAACCCTCTAACCCTAAACATAACCCTAACCCTAACCCTAATTCTAACCCTCTAAACCTAACCCTAACCCTAACCCTAACTCTAACCCTAAACTTAACCCTCACCCGCACCCTCCCCCTCCCCCTCACCCTAATGCTCACCCTCACCCTAACCATAACCCTAACCCTCCCCCTCCCCCTTCCCCTCACCCTCACCCTAAACCTAACCCTCACCCTCACCCTAACCCTAACCCTAACACAAACCCTCTAAACCTAACCCTAACCCTAACCCTAACCTTCTAACCCTAACCATAACCCTAAGCCTAAGCCTAAACATGACCCTCACACTTACCCTCACCGTAACCCTAACCCTAACCCAAACCCTCTAACCCTAACCCTAACCCTAACCATCTAACTCTAACACTAACATTCTAACCCTAACCCTAACACTAATCCTAACACTACCCCTAACTCTAACCCTCACCCTCACCCTCACTCTCATCCTAATCCTAACCCTAACCCTAGCCCTAACTCTCACCCTCAACCTCACCCACACCCTCACCCTCATCCTATTCCTAAACTTAACCCTAACCCTAACACCTAACCCTCTAACCCTAACCCTAACCCTAACCTTAACCCTCTAACCTTAACCCTAACCCTAACCCTAACCCTAACCCCCATCACTACCCTTACCCTAACCCTAACCCACTAACCCTATCCCTAACTGTAACCGTAACCCTAAAACAAATCATGAACCTCACCCTCATCCTCACCCTCGCCCTCACCCTCACCCTAAACCTATCCCTAACCCTCACACTCACACTCACCCTCACACTCACGCTCACCCTCACACTCACCCTAACCCTAAACCTCATGCTAACCCTAAACCTAACACTCAACCTCACCCTAACCCTCCCCCTAATCCTAACACTAATCCTAACTCTCACCCTCAACCTAACCCTCAACATAACACTAACACTAACCAAAACACTCAACCTAACCTTAACCCTCACCCTAACCCTAAACTTAACCCTAACCCTCACACTGACCCTCACCCTCACCCTCACCCTAACCTTAACCATAACCCTACCCTAAACCTAACCCTCACCCTCACCCTCACCCTCACCCTCACCCTAACCCTAACCCTAACCATAACCCTAACCCTAACCCTAACCCTCATCCTCAACCTCACCCTCACACTACCCCTAACTCTAACCCTAACCCTAACCATAACCATAACCCTGTAACCCTCACCCTAACCCTAACCCTCTAACACTAACGCTAACCCTAACCTTAATCCTCTACCCTAACTCTCACCCTCACCCTCACCCTCACCCACACCCTTACCCTAAACTTAACCCTAAGCCCAAACCTAACCCTCAACCTCACCCCTCAGCCTCACCCTCACCCTCACCCTAACCCTAACCCTAACACAAACCCTCTAAACCTAACCCTAACCCTAACCCTAACCTTCTAACCCTAACCATAACCCCTAAGCCTAAGCCTAAACATGACCCTCACACTTACCCTCACCGTAACCCTAACCCTAACCCAAACCCTCTAACCCTAACCCTAACCCTAACCATCTAACTCTAACACTAACATTCTAACCCTAACCCTAACACTAATCCTAACACTACCCCTAACTCTAACCCCTCACCCTCACCCTCACTCTCATCCTAATCCTAACCCTAACCCTAGCCCTAACTCTCACCCTCAACCTCACCCACACCCTCACCCTCATCCTATTCCTAAACTTAACCCTAACCCTAACACCAACCCTAACCCTCTAACCCTAACCCTAACCCTAACCTTAACCCTCTAACCTTAACCCTAACCCCAACCCTAACCCTAACCCCCATCACTAACCCTTACCCTAACCCTAACCCACTAACCCTATCCCTAACTGTAACCGTAACCCTAAAACAAATCATGAACCTCACCCTCATCCTCACCCTCGCCCTCACCCTCACCCTAAACCTATCCCTAACCCTCACACTCACCCTCACCCTCACACTCACACCCTCACCCTCACACTCACCCTAACCCTAAACCTCATGCTAACCCTAAACCTAACACTCAACCTCACCCTAACCCTCCCCCTAATCCTAACACTAATCCTAACTCTCACCCTCAACCTAACCCTCAACATAACACTAACACTAACCAAAACACTCAACCTAACCTTAACCCTCACCCTAACCCTAAACTTAACCCTAACCCTCACACTGACCCTCACCCTCACCCTCACCCTAACCTTAACCATAACCCTACCCTAAACCTAACCCTCACCCTCACCCTCACCCTAACCCTAACCCTAACCATAACCCTAACCCTAACCCTAACCCTCATCCTCAACCTCACCCTCACACTACCCCTAACTCTAACCCTAACCCTAACCATAACCATAACCCTGTAACCCTCACCCTAACCCTAACCCTCTAACACTAACGCTAACCCTAACCTTAATCCTCTACCCTAACTCTCACCCTCACCCTCACCCTCACCCACACCCTTACCCTAAACTTAACCCTAAGCCCAAACCTAACCCTCAACCTCACCCTCAGCCTCACCCTCACCCTCACCCTCACCCTAACCCTAACCCTCACAATCACGCTCACCCTCACCCTAACCCTAACCCTCACCCTCACCCTCACCCTAACACTAACACTAAACTTAACCCTAACCCTTACACCAAACCTAACCCTAACCCTAACACTCTACCCCTAATCCTAACCCTAACCCTTACCCTCACCCTCACACTCACCATAAGGCTAATCCTAACACTCTAAACCTAACCGTGAACCTAATCCTAACCCTAACCCTCTAACCATAACCATAACCCTAAACCTATTCCCCTAAATCTAACCCTCATCCTCACCCTCACCCTCACCCTAACCCTAACCCTATAAATAGCCCTAACCCTAACCATCACCCGCACCCTCACCCTCACCCTCACCCTAACCCTCACCCTCACCCTAACCATAATCCTAACCCTCACCCTCACCCTCACCCTCACCCTAAACCTAACCTTAACTCTCACCCTCACTCTAACCCTAACCCTAAAACAAACCCTCTAAACCTAACCCTAATCCTAACCCTAACCTTCTAACCCTAACCCTAACCCTAAGCCTAAGCCTACTCATTACCCTCACACTTACCCTCACCCTAACCTTAACCATAACCATAACCCTAACCCTAACCCTCTAACCCTAACCCTAACCCTAATCCTCTAACCCAAAACCTAACCCTAACCCTAAGCCTAACCATGACCCTCACCCTTAGGCTCACCCCAACTCAAAACTTAACACTTACCCAAACCATCTAACCCAACCCTAACCCTAACCTTCTTACTCTAGCACTAATCCTCTAACCCTAACCCTAACCCTCACCCTAACATTCTAAACCTAATCCTAACCATAACCATAACACTAACCC
>NW_028327607.1:40000-117500 GCF_031878675.1 Megascapheus bottae | reverse complement strand
TTTAACCCTCACCCTCACCATCACCCTCACCCTAACCCCTAACCCTAACCCTAACACTCACCCTCACCCTCACCCTCACCCTAACCCTCAACCTCACTCTAACCCTGCCCTATCAGTAAACCTCACCCTCACCCTCACCCTCAGCCTCACCCTCACCCTAACCCTAACTGACACCCTCACCCTAACCCTATCCCTCTAACCCAAAACCTAACCCTAACCCTAACGCTAACCCTAACCCTCTAACCCTAACCCTAACCGTAACCCTAACCCTAATCCTCTAAACCTAACCCTAACCCTAACCCTAACCCTCAACCTCACCCTCACAATCACCCTCACCCTAAACCTAACCCTAACGCTAACCCTCACCCTCACCCTTTCCCTCATCCTCACCCTCACCCTCACCATATCCCTAACCCTAACCCTAACCCTCACCCTAACACTAAACCTAACACTCAACCTCAACTTAACCCTCATCGTAATCCTAACCCTAATACTAACCCTCACCCTCACCCTATCCCTCAACATAACACTAACCCTAACCCAAAACCTCAAACTAACCCTAAACCTGACCCTAACCCTAACCCTAAACCTATCCTCACCCTCACCCTCACCCTCACCCTAACACTCACCCTCACCCTCACGCTAATCGTAACCCTAACCCTAAGTCTAACCCTCACCATCACCCTTACCCTAACCCTAACCCTAACACTAACACTAACCCTCTAACCCTAACCCTAACCCTAATGCTAACACTAACCCTAACCGTAATCCTCTAACCCTAACCCTAACCCTAACCCTACCACTAACCCTAACCCTAAACATAACCCTAACCCTCACCCTCACCCTCACACTCACCATTACCCTCACCCTAACCCTAACGCTAACCCTCACCCTCACCCTTTCCCTCATCCTCACCCTCACCCTCACCATATCCCTAACCCTAACCCTCACCCTCACCCTCACCCTCACCCTATCCCTAACCCTAACGTCTAACCCTAACCCTAACCCTCACCCTAACCCTAACCCAAAACTAACCCTAACACTAACCCTCTAACCCTAACCCTAACCCTCTAACCCTAAGCGTAACCCTAACCCTCTAACCTTACCCTTACCCTATCCCTAACTCTCATCATCAATCTTACCCTCACCCTCACCCTCACCCTAACAATAACCCAAACCCTAACCATAACCCTCACATTCACCATCAACCTCACCTTCACCCTCAAACTCACCCTCACCCTAAACCTAACCCTAGCCCTATACCTAACTCAAACCCTAACCCATTAACCCTAACCCTAACCCGAATCCTCTAACCCTAACCCTAACCCTCACCCTCAACTCACCCTCACCCTCGCCCTAACCCTCACCCACAACCTCACCCTCACCCTAACCCTAACCCTAACCCTAACCCTCACGCTCACCCTAACCCTAACCCTAATTCTAACCCTAAACATCAACCTCACCCTCAACCTCACCCTCACCCTAACCCTAACCTACCACTACCCCTCACCCTAACCATAAACTTAACACTCAACCTCACCCTAACCCTCACCCTAAACTTAACCCTAATCCTAACCCTCACCCTCACCCTAAACCTCAACATAACCCTCACCCTCACCCTCACACTCACCCTAACCCTAATCCTAACCCCTAACACTAACCCTAACCCTAACCCTCACCCTCACCCTCACCGTCACCCTAACCCTAACACTAACCTTAACCCTAACCCTGACCCTAAACCTAAACCTATCCCTAACCCTAACCCTCTAACCCTAACCATAACCCTAACCCTAACTCTAACCCTAAACTTAACCCTCACCCGCACCCTCGCCCTCACGCTCCCCCTAATGCTCACCCTCACAATAACCATAACCCTACCCTCACCCTCACCCTCACCCTCTCCCTCACCCTCACCCTAAACCTAACCCTCACCCTCACCCTAACCCTAACCCTAACACAAACCCTCTAAACCTAACCCTAACCCTAACCCTAACCTTCTAACCCTAACCATAACCCTAAGCCTAAGCCTAACCATGAGCCTCACACTTACCCTCACCGTAACCCTAACCCTAACCCAAACCCTCTAACCCTAACCCTAACCCTAACCATCTAACTCTAACACTAATATTCTAACCCTAACCCTAACCCTAATCCTAACACTACCCCTAACTCTAACCCTCACCCTCACCCTCACTCTCATCCTAATCCTAACCCTAACCCTAGCCCTAACTCTCACCCTCAACCTCACCCACACCCTCACCCTCACCCTATTCCTAAACTTAACCCTAACCTTAACTCCAACCCTAACCCTCTAACCCTAACCCTAACCCTAACCTTAACCCTCTAACCTTAAACCTAACCCCAACCCTAACCCTAACCCCCATCACTAACCCTTACCCTAACCCTAACCCACTAACCCTATCCCTAACTGTAACCGTAACCCTAAAACAAATCATGAACCTCACCCTCATCCTCACCCTTGCCCTCACCCTCACCCTAAACCTATCCCTAACCCTCAAACTCACCCTCAACCTCACACTCACCCTCACCCTCACACTCACCCTAACCTTAAACCTCATGCTAACCCTCAACCTAACACTCAACCTCACCCTAACCCTCCCCCTAATCCTAACCCTCATCCTAACTCTCACCCTCAACCTAACCCTCAACATAACACTAACACTAACCCAAACACTCAATCTAACCCTAACCCTCACCCTAACCCTAAACTTAACCCTAACCCTCACACTGACCCTCACCCTCACCCTCACCCTAACCTTAACCATAACCCTACCCTAAACCTAACCCTCACCCTCACCCTCACCCTCACCCTAACCCTAACCCTAACCATAACCCTAACCCTAACCCTAACCCTCATCCTCAACCTCACCCTCACACTACCCCTAACTCTAACCCTAACCCTAACCATAACCATAACCCTGTAACCCTCGCCCTAACCCTAACCCTCTAACACTAACGCTAACCCTAACCTTAATCCTCTACCCTAACTCTCACCCTCACCCTCACCCTCACCCACACCCTTACCCTAACCTTAACCCTAAGCCCAAACCTAACCCTCAACCTCACCCTCAGCCTCACCCTCACCCTCACCCTCACCCTCACCCTCACCCTAACCCTCACCCTCAACCTAACACTAACACTAATCTTAACCCTAACCCTTACACCAAACCTAACCCTAACCCTAACACTCTACCCCTAATCCTAACCCTAACCCTCACCCTCACCCTCACACTCACCCTAAGGCTAATCCTAACCCTCTAAACCTAACCGTGAACCTAATACTAACCCTAACCCTCTAACCATAACCATAACCCTAAACCTATTCCCCTAAATCTAACCCTCATCCTCACCCTCACCCTCACCCTAACCCTATCCCTATAAATAGCCCTAACCCTAACCATCACCCGCACCCTCACCCTCACCCTCACCCTAACCCTCACCCTAACCAAAATCCTAACCCTCACCCTCACCCTCACCCGAAATCTAACCTTAACTCTCACCCTCACCCTAACCCTAACCCTAAAACAAACCCTCTAAACCTAACCCTAACCCTAACCCTAACCTTCTAACCCTAACCCTAACCCTAAGCCTAAGCCTACCCATTATCCTCACACTTACCCTCACCCTAACCTTAACCATAACCATAACCCTAACCCTATCCCTCTAACCCTAACCCTAACCCTAATCCTCTAACCCAAAACCTAACCCTAACCCTAAGCCTAACCATGACCCTCACCCTTAGGCTCACCCCAACTCAAAACTTAACACTTACCCAAACCATCTAACCCAACCCTAACCCTAACCATCTTACTCTAACACTAATCCTCTTACCCTAACCCTAACCCTCACCCTAACATTCTAACCCTAATCCTAACCATAACCATAACACTAACCCTAACCCTAACCCTAGCCGTAACCCTCAACCTCACCCACACCCTCACCCTCACCCTATCCCTAAACTTAACCCTAACCCTAAGGCCAACCCTAACCCTGTAACCCTAATGGTAACCCTAACCCTAACCCTCTCACCTTAACCCTAACCCTAACCCTAACCCCCATCCCTAACCCTAATCCTAACCCTAACCCTCTTACCCTAATCCTAACTCTAACCATAACCCTAACCCAAACCCTAACCCTCACCCTCATCCTCACCCTCACCCTCACCCTCACCCTAAATCTCTCCCTAACCCTCACCCTCACACTCACATTCAGCCTCACCCTCACCCTAACCCTAACCCTAAAACTCATGCTAATCATAAACCTAACACTCAACCTTACCCTAAACTTCCCCCTAATCCTAACCCTAATCCTAATTCTCACCCTCAACCTAACCTTCAACATAACACTAAGAGTAACGCAAACCCTCACCCTCACCATCACCCTCACCTCACCCTAAACCTAAACCTAACCCTAACCCTAACCCTAACCCGAACCCTAATCCTCTAACCCTAACCCTAACCCTAACGATCTCCCTCAACTCACCCTCACTCTCGCCCTAACCCTCACCCACAACCTCACCCTCACCCTAACCCTAACCCTAATCCTCACCTCACCCTAACCCTAACCCTAATTCTAACCCTAAACATCAACCTCACCCTCAACCTCACCCTCACCCTAACCCTAACCTACCACTACCCCTCACCCTAACCATAAACCTAACACTCAACCTCACCCTAACCCTCACCCTAAACTTAACCCTAATCCTAACCCTCACCCTCACCCTAAACCTCAACATAACCCTCACCCTCACCCTCACACTCACCCTAACCCTAATCCTAACCCCTAACACTAACCCTAACCCTAACCCTCACCCTCACCCTCACCGTCACCCTAACCCTAACACTAACCTTAAACCTAATCCTGACCCTAAACCTATCCCTAACCCTAACCCTCTAACCCTAACCCTAACCCTAATCCTAACCCTCTAACCCTAACCCTAACCCTAACCCTAACCCTAAACCTAAACCTAACCCTCATCCTCACACTAACCCTCACCCTCAACCTGAACCGAACCCTAACCCTAACACTAAACATAACCATAACCCTCACCCTCATCTTCACCTTCACCCTAACCCTAACCCTAACCCTAATCCTCTAAACCTACCCCAAACCCTACCCCTACCCCTAACCCTCACCCTCACACTAACCCTAACCCTAACCCTAACCCCCATGGTCAGCCTGACCCTCACCCTTACCCTCACATAAACCTAACCCTAACCCTAACACAAACCCTCAAATCCTACCCCTAACCCTCTAACCCTAACCCTAACCCTAACCTTAACCCTAACCCTCTAACGCTAAACCTAACCCTAACCCTAACCCTAACAATATCCCTAACACTAACCCTAACCCTAACCCTCACCCTCACCCTCACCCTAACACTAACCCAAATCCTAACCCTAACCCTCAAATTCACCATCACCCTCACCTTCACACTCACCCTCACTCTAAACCTAACCCTATACCTATACCTAACTCAAACCCTAACCCTCTAACCCTAAACCTAACCATAACCCTAACCCTCTAACACTAACCCTAACGCTAACACTCACCCTAAGCCTAAGCCTAAGCCTAACCCTCACCCTCACCCTCACCCTCTCTCTAACCATCACCCTCAACCTCACCCTCACTCTCACCCTAACCCTAACCCTAACCCTAATACTCACCCTCACCCTCACCCTCACGCTAACCCTATCCCTAATCATCAACCCCACCTTCAAACCCACCCTCAAACTAACACTAACCCTAACCTTACCCCTCACCATCACCCTAACCCTAACACTAACCTTAACGGTAACCCTAACACTAAACCTAACCCTAACCCTAACCCTCTAACCTTAAACCTAACCATAACCATAACCCTAACCTGAACCCTAACCCACTAAACCAAACCCTAACCCTAAACGTAACGCTAACCCTAAACCTAACCCTCACCCTCACCCTCACCCTAACCCTCAACCTCACCCCTCACCCTAATACTAACCCTAACCCTAAGTCTAACCCTCGCCCTCACCATCACCCTAACCATCACCCTAACCCTAAACCTAACCCTCACTCTCACCATCTTCCTCATCCTCATCCTCACCCTCACCCTAACCCTAACCCTAACCCTCTAAATCTAACGCTAACCCTAACCCTAACCCTATAACCCTAACCCTAACACTAACTCTAACGCTAACCCTAACGCTAACCCTAACACTCACCAAAACCCTCACCCTCACCCTCACCCTCACCCTAACCCTCATCCTCACCCTCACCCTAACCCTAACCCTCACCCTCAACCTCACCCTCACTTCACCCTAACCCTAACTCTAACCCTAACCCAAACTTAACCCTCACCTGCATCCTAACCCTAACCCTACCCCTAACTCTCTAACCCTAACCCTAACCCTCTAACCATGACCCTAACCCTCTAAACCTAACCCTAACCCTAACCGTAACCCTAACCCTCCCACTCTGTTTCCCCCTCACCATAATCCCAACCATAACCCGAACCCTAAACCTCATCCTCACCCTAATCCTCACCCTCACCTTAACCCTAACTCTAAACCTAATCCTAACCCTAACCCTAACCCTAACCCTCTAACAGTAACCCTAACCCTAACTCTAATCCTAACCCTCTAACCCTAACCCTCCCCCTCCCCCTCACCCAGGTCTTACACTAACCCTAACCCTAAGCCTAAACCTAACCCTCACCCTCACCCTCAGCCTCACATTCAGCCTCACCCTAACCCTAATTCTATCCCTAACCCTCACCCTCATCCTCACCCTAATTCTAACCCTCACCCTCACCCTCAAACTAACCCTAAGCAAAACCTTAACTCAACCCCTAACCCTTACTCAAACCCTAACCCTCTAACCCAAACCCTATCCCTAACACTAACCCTCTTACACTAACCCTAACCCTAACCCTAATCCGAACTCTCAACCACAACCTCACCCTCACCTTAACCCTAACCCTAACCCTAACACTAACACTAACCCTAACCATCTAACCCTAACTCTAACCCCTAATTCTCTAACCCTAAACCTAACCCTAACCCTTAGCCTAATCATTACCCTCACCCTTAACCTCACCCTAACCCCAACCCTAAACCTAACCCAAACCCTCTAACCCTAACCCTAACCGTCCCCATAACTTTCTAACCCTGCAGGTGCTTAACCAGTTCTGCCAGCACAACTTGTTGAAGAGGCTGTTAAGCACCTGCAGAAAACTAAAGCTGGATCCCTCCTTGTCACCTTGCACTAGAATTAACTCCAAATGGATCAAAGACCTGGAGGTAAAAGCTGACACACTGAAAACTCTACAGGAAGGAATAGGAGATACACTAGGCCTCCTTGGCACAGGTCGAAACTTCCTTAATAAAGACCAAGAATCACAACAAATCAGAGAAAGGCTGGATAAGTGGGACTGCAGTAAACTGCAGAGCTTTTGTATGGCAAAGGACATAGCTAGTAAACTAATCAGGAAGCCTACAGAGTGGGAGAAGATCTTCACCAACCAAACAACGGACAAAGGCCTCATATCTAAAATATATCAACAACTCAAAAAATTGAATCACTCCAAAACTAACCTCCAAAGTAACAACCATCCCATTAAAAAATGGGCCAAAGACTTAAAGAGTGTCTTCTCTGAAGAAGAAACAAAAATGGCCTATAGACACATGAAGAAATGCTCAACATCTCTGGTCATAAAAGAAATGCAAATCAAAACAACTCTAAGATTCCACCTCACTCCAGCTAGAATGGCCAAGATCAGGAAAACGAATGACAACAAATGCTGGAGGGGATGTGGCCAGGAGGGATCACTACTACAGTGTTGGTGGGAGTGAAAACTCGTTCAACCACTATGGAAAGCAGTGTGGCAGTGCCTCAAAAGGCTAAACATAGAACTCCCCTATGACCCAGCAATTCCACTACTTGGCATTTACCCAACCACCCAGAAACAAGGACATACTAAACCCACTAGCACAACAATGTTCATTGCAGCACTATTCACCATAGCAAAGATATGGAACCAACCTAGATGTCCCTCAGTTGATGAGTGGATCAACAAGTTGTGGTATATGTACACAATGCAATTCTATGCTGCTGTCAGAAAGAATGACATCGCCCCATTTGTTAGGAAATGGAAAGACTTAGAAAAAATCATATTAAGTGAAGTAAGCCAGACTCAAAGGAACTTAGGCTCAATGGTTTCCCTCATTCGTCATAATCAGTAGAAACCTTGGGCTCTACTAGCAGAGATCTGCAATAGAGCAAAATCTTGATACATAAGGCCATACCCCTCACCCTCACCCTCACACTCGCCCTCACACTCACCTCACCCTAACTCTAACCCTAAATCTCACGCTAACCCTAAAGCTAACACTCTACCTCACCCTAATCCTAACCCTAATCCTAAATCTCACCCTCAACCTAACCCTCAAGATAACACTAAACCTAAGCCAAAGCCTCACCCTCACCCTAACTCTAACACTAACCCTCTAACCCTAACCCTAACCATAAGCATAACCCTACCCCTAACACGAACCCTAACCCTCTAACCCTAACCCTAACCCTAAACCTCTAACCCTAACCCTAACACTATCCCTAACCCTAACCCTCTAACCTTAACCCTAACACTAACCCTAACCCTAATACTCTAACCCCATCCCTAACCCTACCACTAAACCTAACCCTAAACCTAACCCTAACTCTCACCCTCACGATCACCCTCACCCTCACCCTAACCCTAAATCTAACCCTAACCCTAAGCCTCACCCTCACCCTAACCCCAACCCTAACAATAACCATCAGCCTCAACCTTACCATCAACTTAACCCTGTCCCTAAACTTAACCCTAAACCTAACCTGTAACCCTAACCCTCTAACCTTAACACTAACCCTAACACTAACCATAATCCTCTCACCCTAACCCTAAACAGAACCCTAACCCTAACCCGCACCCTCATTCTCACCCACACCCTCACCCTAACACTAACCCCAACCCTAACCGTAACCCTCACCCTCACCCTAAACCTAACCCTAACCCTAACCCTCACCCTCACCATCACCCTCACCCTCATACTCAACCTCACCCTAACCCTAACCCTAAACCTAACACTCAACTCACCCTAACCTTTAACCCTAACCCTAAACCTAACCCTCACCCTCACACTCACCCAAAACCTCACCCTAAACCTAACACTAACCTTAACCATAACCCTTACCCTAGACTTAACCCTAACCCTAAACCTCTAAACCTAAACCTCTAATCCTAACCCTAAACCTAACCCTAACCAAAACCCTGTAACATTAACCCTAACCCTAACCCTCTAACCGAAACCCTAACCCTAACCCTAAACCTAACTCTAAATCTCACTCTCACCCTCACTCTCAAACTCACCTTAATCCTAAACCTCACCCTTAACCACACCCTCACCCTCACCCTCACCCTAAACCTAACCCTAACACTAACCCTCACCCTCACCCTCACCCTCACCCTATCCCTAACCCTAACCCTAACACCTAACCCTAAACCTAACTCTAACACTAACCGTAACCCCGATCCTAACCCTAACCTTCTAACCCTAACCCTAACTCTCTAACCCTAACACTAACCCTAATCCTCCAACCCTAACCCTACCCCTAACACCAACCGTAATGCTCACCCTCACACTAACCCTAACCCTAACCCTAACCCTCATGGTCAGCCTGACCCTCACCCTTAACCTCCCTCTATCCCTAACCCTAACCCTAACCCTAACACAAACCCTCTAACCCTAACCCTAACCCTAACCCTCTATTGCTAACCCTAACCCTAACCCTCTAACCCTAAACCTAACCATAACCCTAACCCTCTAACCCTAACCCTAACCCTATCCCTAAAACTACCCCTAACCCTAACCCTCACCCTCACCCACAGCCTCAGCCTAACACTAACCCAAACCCTAACCCTAACCCTCACATTCACCATCAACCTCACCTTCACCCTCACCCTCACCCTCACCCTAAACCTAACCCTCTCCCTAAACCTAACCCAAACCCTAAGCCTAACCCTAAACCTAAACCTCAACCTCACACTCACCCTAACCCTAACCATAACCCTTACCCTAACACTAAACGTAACACTCAACCTCACCCTAACCCTCACCCTAATCCTAACCCTAATCCTAACCCTTACCCTCACCCTAAACCTCAACATAACACTAACCCTAACCTAAACACTCAACCTAACACTAACCCTCACCCTAACCCTAAACTTAACCCTCACCCTCACACTCACACTAACCCTAATCGTACCCCCTAACCATAACCCTAATTCTAATCCTACCCCTCACCTTTACCCTCACCCTCAACCTCACCCTAACACTAACCCTAACCCTAAACCTCACCCTCACACTCACCCTCACCCTAACCCTAACCCTAACCCTAACCGACACCCTAAACTTAACCCTAACCATAACCCTAACGCTCACCCTCACCCTCAACCTGACCGTTACCCTAACCTTAACCCTAACCATAACCCTCACCCTCACCCTCACTCTCACCCTCACCCTCACCCTAACCCTAACCCTAACCCTAACTCTAACCGACACCCTAAATTTAACCCTAACCATAACCCTAACGCTCACCCTCACCCTCAACCTGACCGTTACCCTAACCTTAACCTTAACCATAACCCTCACCCTCACCCTCACTCTCACCCTCACCCTAACCCTAACACTAACCCTGACCCTAACCCTAACCCTCTAACCCTAACCCTAACATTAATACTCTAACTCTAACCCTAACCCTAACCTTAACCCTAACGGTAACGCTCACCCTAACCCTAACCCTAACCCTAACCCAAACCCTCTAAACCTAAACCTAACCCTAACCCTAACCCTCTAATCCTAACCCTAACCCTAACCCTCTAATCCTATCCCTAACACTAACCCTAACCCTCACCCTCACCCTGACCCTCACCTTCATGCTAACACTAACGCTAACCCAAACCTTAACCCTCACATTCACCCTCACCCTCACCCTCACCCTAAACCTAACCCTATCCCTATACCTACCCCAAACTCTAACACTGTCACCCTAACCCTAACCCTAACCCTAACCCTAACCCTCTAACCCTAACTCTAACCCTAACCCTAACCGTTACGCTAACGCTAACCCTAACCCTCTAACCCTAACCCTAACTCTAACCCTAACCTTATAACCCTAACCCTAACCCTAACCCTCTAACCCTAACCTTAACCTAACACTAACCCTCTAGCCCTAACCCTCCCATTCACCCTAACCATAACTCTAACCAACCCTAACCCGAACCCTAACCCTAAACCTCGCCCTCAACCTCACTCTAACCCTAACCATAACCCTAACCCTCAGCCTCACCCTCACCCTCCCCTAACACTAACACTAACCCTAACCCTAACCCTCACCTTCACCATCAACCTCACCCACACCCTCACCCTAACCCTAACACTAACCCTATCCCTAACCCTAACCCTAACCCTAATCCTAACCCGAACCCTAACCCTAACCCTAACGCAAACCCTAGCCCTAACCCTAACCCTAATCCTAACCCACTAACCCTAACCCTAACCCTAACCCTAACCCTAACCTTATAACCCTAACCCTAACCCTAACTCTAACGCTAACCCTAACCCTAACCCTCACCATATTCCTCACCCTCACGTTCACACTAACCCTAACCCCTAACCCTAACCCTAACCCTAATCCTCATCCTAACTCTAACCCTAACCCTAACCCTAACCCTAAACCAAACCCTAACCCTCACCCTAACCCTAACCCTCACCCTCACCCTAACCCTAACCCTAACACTAACCCTCACCCTCAACCTCACCCTCACCCTCACCCTAACCCTAACTCTAACCATAACCCAACCTTAACCCTCACCCTCACCCTCGCCCTAACCCTAACACTAACCCTAACTCTCTAACCCTAACCCTAACCCTAAGCTTAACCCTGTCAATCTAACTCTAAACCTAACCCTAACCCTAACCCTAACCCTCATCCTCACCCTAACTCTAACCCTAGTCCTAACCCTATGCCTAACCGTCAACCTCACGCACACCATCACCCTCACACTCACCCTCACCCTAAACCTCACCCTATCCCTATCCCTAACCCTACACCTAACCCTCACCATCACCCTCACCTTCACCCTAACCCTAACCCTAACAGTAACACTCACCCTAACCCTCACTCTCACTCTCACCCTCAACCTCACCCAAACCCTAACCCTATAACCCTAACGCTAACCCTAAATCTAACCCTCTAACCCTAACCCTAATCTTACCCCACTAACACTAACCCTCACCCTCATCCTAACCCTAACCCTAACCCTAACCCTATCCCTAGTCTCATCCTCACACTCACCCTCACCCTCACCTTCACCCTAACCCTCACCCTCACCCTAACCCTGATCTAAACCCTAACCCTAACCTTAACCCTCACCCTTAAGCTCACCCTCACCCTTTCACTAACCCTAACCCTCACCCTAACCTAACCCTCACCCTAACACTAAATCTAACAATCAACCTCACCCTACCCCTCACCCTAATACTAACCCTAATCCTAACTGTCACCCTCACCATAATCCTCAACATAACACTAACCCTAACGCAAACCCTCACTCTCACCCTCACCCTAAACCTAACCCTAACCCTAACCCTAACCCGAACCCTAAACCTCTAACCCTAACCTTAACCCTAACCCTCTAACCCTAACCCTAACCTTAAACTTAACCCTCTAACCCTAACCCTAACCCTAACCCGAACCCTCTAACACTAACCCTAATCTTAACCCTCACCATCACCCTCAACCTCACCCTCACCCACACCCTCACCCTAACCCTAACCCTAATCCTAACCCCTAACCCTAACCCTAATCCTAAACCTCGCCCTCCGCATAACCCTCCCCCTCATCCCAACCCTAAACCTAACCCTTACCCTAAACCTCATCCTCACCCTCACCCGAACCCTAACCCTCACCCTAACCCTAACCCTACAACGAACCCTAACACACACTCTTACCCTCACCCTCACCCTCAACCTAACCCTAACCCTAACACTAACCCTCACCCTCACCCTCAACCTCACCCTCACCCTAACCCTAACTCTAACCATAACCCAACCTTAACCCTCACCCTCACCCTCGCCCTAACCCTAACACTAACCCTAACTCTCTAACCCTAACCCTAACCCTAAGCTTAACCCTGTCAATCTAACTCTAAACCTAACCCTAACCCTAACCCTAACCCTCATCCTCACCTTAACTCTAACCCTAGTCCTAACCCTATTCCTAACCGTCAACCTCACGCACACCCTCACCCTCACACTCACCCTAAACCTCACCCTATCCCTATCCCTAATCCTACACCTAACCCTCACCATCACCCTCACCTTCACCCTAACCCTAACCCTAACCCTAACAGTAACACTCACCCTAACCCTCACCCTCACTCTCACCCTCAACCTCACCCAAACCCTAACCCTATAACCCTAACGCTAACCCTAAATCTAACCCTCTAACCCTAACCCTAATCTTACCCCACTAACACTAACCCTCACCCTCATCCTAACCCTAACCCTAACCTTAACCCTATCCCTAGTCTCATCCTCACACTCACCCTCACCCTCACCTTCACCCTAACCCTCACCCTCACCCTAATCCTTATCCAAACCCTAAACCTAACCTCAACCCTCACCCTTAAGCTCACCCTCACCCTTTCATTAACCCTAACCCTCACCCTAACCCTAACCCTCACCCTAACACTAAATCTAACAATCAACCTCACCCTAACCCTCACCCTAATACTAACCCTAATCCTAACTGTCACCCTCACCATAATCCTCAACATAACACTAACCCTAATCCAAACCCTCACTCTCACCCTCACCCTAATCCTAACCCTAACCCTAACCCTAACCCGAACCCGAACCCTAAACCTCTAACCCTAATCTTAACCCTAACCCTCTAACCCTAACCCTAACCTTAACCTTAACCCTCTAACCCTAACCCGAACCCGAACCCTGTAACACTAACCCTAATCTTAACTCTCACCATCACCCTCAACCTCACCCTCACCCTCACCCTCACCCTCACCCTAACCCTAACCCTCACCCTAACCCTAACCCTACAACGAACCCTAACACACACTCTTACCCTCAACCTCACCCTAACCCTAACCCTAACCATAACCCTAAATCTCACCCTAACACTCACCCTCACCCTCACCCTAACCCTAACTCTAAATCTAACCTTTACCCTAACCCTAAACCTACCCCACTAATTCTAATCCTAACACTAACCTTCTAACCCTAACCCTAATTCTAACCCTAGCCCTCTAACCCTAACCCTCATACTCACCCTCACCCAGCCATTACACTAACCCTAACCCTAAAACTAAACCTAACCCTCACCCTCACGCTCACACTCAGCCTCACATTAAACCTCACCCTAACCCTAATCCTATCCTTAACGCTCACCCTCACCCTCACCCTAACCCACACCCTCAGCCTAACCCTAATGCTCACCCTCACCCTCATCCTCACCCTCACCCTAACCCTAACCCTAACCCTAACCCTAACACTAACCTTAACTTTAACCCTAACCCTAACCCTAACCCTAAGCTTCTAACCCAAACCCTATCCCTAACACAAACCCTCTTATCCTAACCCTACACCTAACCCTAACCCTAACCCTCTAACTCTATCCCTAACCCTAACGCTCACCCTCACCCTCACCCTGACCCTCAACCTCACCCTCAACCTCACCCTAAACCTAACCCTCACCCTCAACCTCACACTCCCACTCACCCTCACTCTCACTCTAAACAAAACCCTAAACCTAACCCTCACCCTCACCCTAATCCTAACCCTAACCCTAACCCTCACCCTCAACTTCACCCTCACTCTAACCCGAACCCTAAACTTAACCCTTACCCTAAACCTAACACTCAACCTCACCCTACCCCTCACCCTAATCCCAACCCCCAACCTCAACCTCACCCTCACCCTAACACTAACGTTAACCCAAACCCTTACCCTCTAATCCTAACCCTAATCCTCTAACCCTAAAACCTAAACCTAACACTTAGCTTAACCATGAGCCTCAACCTTAACCTCACCCTAACCCTAACCCTAACCCTAACCCAAACCCTCTAACCCTAACAATAACCCTAACCATCTGACCCTAACCCTAACCCCCTAATCCTAACCCTAACCCTCACCCTAACGTTCTAACCCTAACCCTAACCGTAACACTAAACCTAGCCCTAACCCTCACCCTCAGCCTCACCCACACCCTCACCCTCACCCTCACCTTCACCCTCACTCTAACACTAACCCTCACCCTCACCCTAATCCTAACCCTAACCCTAACCCTAAAACTCACCCTCACCCTTACCCTAACCCTAACCCTAACCCTAAACCTAAACCTAACCCTCACCCTCACCCTCACCCTATCCCTAACCCTAACCGTAACCCCTAAGCCTAACCCTAACGCTAACCCTAACCCTATCCCTAACGCTCTACACCTAACACTAACCCTAACCCTAACCATCTAAACCTAACCTTACCCTAACCTTAACCCTCTAACGCAGCCCTAACCCTAAACCTAACCTCACCCTCACACTCACCCTAATGCTAATCCTAACCCTCTAAACCTAACCTTGAACCTAACCCTGACCATAACAATCTAACCCTAACCCTAACCCTAATCCCTTAAATCTAACCCTCACCCTCACCCTCACCCTAACCCTAACCCTAACTCTAATCCTAAACTTAACCCTCACTCGCACTCTCACGCTCAACCTCACCCTAATGCTCACCCTCACCCTAACCATAACCCTAACCCTCCCCCTCCCCCGCACCCTCCCCCTCCCCTTCACCCTAAACCTAACCCTCACCCTCACCCTCACCCTAACCCTAACCCTAACACAAACCCTCTAAACCTAACCCTAACCCTAACCTTCTAACCCTAACCATAACCCTAAGCCTAAGCCTAAACATGACCCTCACACTTACCCTCACCGTAACCCTAACCCTAACCCAAACCCTCTAACCCTAACCCTAACCCTAACCATCTAACTCTAACACTAACATTCTAACCCTAACCCTAACCCTAATCCTAACACTACCCCTAACTCTAACCCTCACCCTCACCCTCACTCTCATCCTAATCCTAACCCTAACCCTAGCCCTAACTCTCACCCTCAACCTCACCCACACCCTCACCCTCATCCTATTCCTAAACTTAACCCTAACCCTAACTCCAACCCTAACCCTCTAACCCTAACCGTAACCCTAACCCTAACCCTCTAACCTTAACCCTAACTCTAACCCTAACCCTAACCCCCATCACTAACCCTTACCCTAACCCTAACCCACTAACCCTATCCCTAACTGTAACCGGAACCCTAACCCAAATCATGAACCTCACCTCATCCTCACCCTCGCCCTCATCCTTACCCTAAACCTATCCCTAACCCTCACACTCACCCTCACCCTCACACTCACCCTCACCCTCACACTCACACTAACCCTAAACCTCATGCTAACCCTAAACCTAACACTCAACCTCCCCCTAACCCTCCCCCTAATCCTAACCCTAATTCTAACTCTCACCCTCAACCTAACCCTCAACGTAACACTAAACCCTAACCCAAACACTCAACCTAACCCTAACCCTCACCCTAACCCTAAACTTAACCCTAACCCTCACACTGACCCTCACCCTCACCCTCACCCTAACCTTAACCATAAACCTACCCTAAACCTAACCCTCACCCTCACCCTCACCCTCTCCCTAACCCTAACCCTAACCCTAACCCTCATCCTCAACCTCATCCTCACACTACCCCTAACTCTAACCCTAACCCTAACCATAACCATAACCCTATAACCCTCACCCTAACCCTAACCCTCTAACACTAACGCTAACCCTAACCTTATTCCTCTACCCTAACTCTCACCCTCAACCTCACCCTCACCCACACCCTTACCCTAACCTTAACCCTAAGCCCAAACCTAACCCTCAATCTCACCCTCAGGCTCACCCTCACCCTCACCCTCACCCTAACCCTAACCCTCACAATCATGCTCACCCTCACCCTAACCCTAACCCTCACCCTCACTCTCACCCTCACCCTAACATTAACACTAACCTTAACCCTAACCCTTACACCAAACCTAACCCTAACCCTAACACTCTACCCCTAATCCCAACCCTAACCTTCACCCTCACACTCACACTCACCCTAAGGCTAATCCTAACCCTCTGAACCTAACCGTGAACCTAATCCTAACTCTAACCCTCTAACCATAACCATAACCCTAAACCTATTCCCCTAAATCTAACCCTCATCCTCACCCTCACCCTCACCCTCAACCTAACCCTAACCCTAAAAATAGCCCTAACCCTAACCATCACCCGCACCCTCACCCTCACCTTCACCCTAACCCTCACCCTCACCCTAACCATAATCCTAACCCTCACCCTCACCCTCACCCTGAACCTCAACCTCACCCTAACCCTAACCCAAACCCTAACCCTCACCCTCAACCTGACCTTTACCCTAACCATAACCCTAACCCTAACCATAACGCACCCCCTCTCCCTCACCCTCACCCTCACCCTCACCCTAACCCTAACCCTTACCCTAATCCTAATCCTCTAACCCTACCCCTAACCCTAACCTTAACCGTAATGCTCAGCCTCACCCTAACCCTGACCCTAACCTTCATGGTCAGCCTGACCCTCATCCTTTCCCTCACACTAGCCATAACCCTACCCCTAACCTTCTAACCCTAACCCTAACCCTAACCCTGTAACCCTAAAACTAATCCTAACCCTAACCCTCTAACCCTAACCCTAACCCCATCCCTAACGCTAACCCTAACCCTAACCCTCACCCTGACCCTCACCCTCACCCTAACACTAACACAAATACTAACCCTAACCCTCACATTCACCATCAACCACACCTTCACACTCTCCCTCACCCTCACCCTAAACCTAACCCTATCCCTATATCTAACCCAAACCCTAACCCTCTTCCTAACCCTAACCCAAACCCTAACCCTCTAAACCAAACCCTAACCCTAACACTCACCCTAAGCCTAACCCTGACCCTCACCCTCACCCTGATCCTCACCCTCACCCTAACCCTCACCCTCACCCTCACCCTCACCCTCACCCTCACCCTTACACTAACCCTCACCCACACCCTAACCCTAACCCTAACCATCAATCTCACCCTCAACCTCATCCTTACCCTAACCCTAACCCTAAACCTACCCCTCACCCTAACCATAAACCTAACACAGAACCTCACCCTAACCCTCACCCTAAACCTAACCCTAATCCTAACCCTCACCCTCACCTTAAACCTCTACATAACACTAACCCTAACCCAAACACTCAACATAAGCCTAACCCTCACGCTAATCCTAAACTTAACCCTCACCCTCACCATCACCCTCACCCTCACCCTCAACCTCACTCTAACCCTGCCCTATCAGTAAACCTCACCCTCACCCTCAGCCTCACCCTCACCCTAACCCTAACTGACACCCTCACCCTAACCCTAACCCTCTAACCTAAACCCTAACCCTAACCCTAACGCTAACCCTAACCCTCTAACCCTAACCCTAACCCTAACCGTAACCCTAACCCTAACCC
Source organism: Megascapheus bottae (assembly GCF_031878675.1). Classification (NCBI taxonomy): domain Eukaryota; kingdom Metazoa; phylum Chordata; class Mammalia; order Rodentia; family Geomyidae; genus Megascapheus; species Megascapheus bottae. The sequence goes on along the minus strand of NW_028327607.1, from coordinate 98,798 downwards.
TCTAAACCTAACCCTAACCCTAACCCTAACCCTCAACCTCACCCTCACACTCACCCTCACCCTAACACTCACCCTAACTCTTAGCCTCACCGTCACACTCAACCTCAACCTAACCCTAACCTTCACCCTCACTCTCACCCTCACCCTAACCCTAACCCTAACGCTAACCCTCACCCTAACACTAAACCTAACACTCAACCTCACCCTAACCCTCATCATAATCCTAACCCTAATACTAACCCTCACTCTCACCCTATCCCTCAACATAACACTAACCCTAACCCAAAACCTCAAACTAACCCTAAACCTGACCCTAACCCTAACCCTAAACCTATCCTCACCCTCACCCTCACCCTCACCCTCACCCTCACCCTAACACTCACCCTCACTCTCACGCTAATCGTAACCCTAACCCTAAGTCTAACCCTCACCCTCACCATCAGCCTTACCCTAAACCTAACCCTAACCCTAACCCTAACACTAACCCTCTAACACTAACCCTAACCCTAACCCTCTAACCCTAACGCTAACACTAACCCTAACCGAAATAATATAACCCTAACCCTAACCCTAACCCTACCACTAACCCTAACCCTAAACATAACCCTAACCCTCACCCTCACACTCACCATCACCCTCACCCTAACCCTAACCCTCAATCTCACCCTCACCCTCACCCTCACCCTCTCCTTAACCGTAAGCCTACCTCTAACTCTAACCCTAAGCCTCACCTCACCCTCACCCTAAACCTAACCCTAAGCCTAACAGTAACCATCACCCTCACCCTCACCCTCACCCTAACCCCATCTCTAAACTTAACCCTAACCCTAACCCTAACCCTCTAACCTTAAAGGTAACCCTATCCCTAACCCTCTAACATTAACCCTAACCCTAAACCTAACCCTCTAACCCTAACCCTAAACCTAACCCTAACCCTATACCTCACCCTCACCCTCACCCTCAACCTAACACTAATCTTCACCCTCACCCTCACCCTAACCCTAACCCTAACCATAATCCCCTAACCCTAATCCTAATCCTAACCCTCATCCTCACCCTAACCCTAAACCCAATCCTAACCCTAACCCTCACCCTCACCCTAAACCTAACCCTAACCCTAAACCTCACCCTCACCATCACCCTTACCCTCACACTCAACCTCACCTTATCCCTAACCCTAAACCTAACCCTCACCCTAATCCTAGACCTAACACTCAACCTCACCCTAACCCTCACGCTAATTCTAACCCTAACACTAACCCTCACCCTCACCCTAACCCTCAACATAACACTAACCCTAACCCAAACACTCAACCTAAACCTAACCCTCATCCCAACCCTAAACTTAAACCTAACCCTCACACTCCCCCTCCCCCTCCCCCTCACCCTAACCCTCACCCTAATCCTAACACCTAACCCTAACCCTAAACTTAAACCTAACCCTAACCCTAACCCTCACCCTAACCCTAATCCTATACTTAACCCTCACCCTAACCCTACCTCTCACAGTACCCCTAACTCTAACCCTAACCCTAACGCTAACCCTAACCCTAACCCTAAACCTGTAACCCTAACCCTAACCCTAACCCTAACCCTTTAACGTTAACGCTTATCCTAACCCTAACACTCTACCCTAACCCTCACCCACACCCTCACCCTCACCCACACCCTTACACTATCCCTAACCCTAAGCCTAAACATAACACTCAACCTCACCCTTAGCCTCACCCTCACCCTACTTCTAACGCCAACCCTAACCCTAACCCTCACCCTCACCCTCAGCCTAACACTAACCCAAACCCTAACCCTAACCCTCACATTCACCATCAACCTCTCCTTCACACTCACCCTAAACCTAACCCTATCCCTATAACTAACCCAAACCCTAACCCTCGAACCCTAACCCTAACCCTAACCATCTAACCTAACTCTAACCCTAACACTCGCCCTAAGACTAACCCTAACCCCAAACCTCACCCACACCCTCACCCTCACCCTAACCCACACCCTCAACCTCACCCTCACCCTAACCCTAAGCCTAACCCTAACCCTCACCCTCACCCTAACCCTATCCCTAACCCTAACCCTAACCATCAACCTCACCCTCAACCTCACCCTCACCCTAAGCCTAAACCTAACCCTAACCCTCACCCTAACCATAAACCTAACACTCAACCTCACCCTAACCCTCACCCTATTCCTGACCCTCATCCTCACCGTAAACCTCAACATAACACTAACACTAACCCAAACACTCAACCTAAACCTAACCCTCACCCTAACCCTAAACTTAACCCTCGCCCTCACCGTCACCGTCACCCTTAACCTCACCCTCACCCTCAACCTCACCCAAATCCTAACCCTAACCCTAAGTCTAACCCTCACCTTCACACTCACCCTCACCCTAAACCTAACCCTAACCCTAACACTCACACTCACACTGAGCCTCACCCTAACCCTAACCCTAAACCAAACCCTAACCCTAACCCTCTAACCCTCACCCTAACACTAACCCTAACACTAATCCTCTAACCCTAACCCTAACTTAACTCTAACCCTAAACCTAATCCTAAACCTCACCCTCACCCTCACCCTCATCATCATCCTCACCCTGACCCTAACCCTCAACCTCACCCTCACCCTCACCCTCATTCTAACCCTGAACCTAAACCTAACCCTAATCCTAAACCTCACGCTCACCCTCACCCTCACCCTAACCCTAACCCTAACCCTAACAGTAACCATCACCCTCACCCTCAACCTCACCCTAACCCTATCCCTAAACTTAACCCTAACCCTAACCCTAACTCTAACCCTCTAATCCTAACTATACCCCTAACCCTAACCCTCTACCCTTAATCCTAACACTAACCCTAACCCTCTAACCCTAACCCTAAACCTAACCCTAACCCTAAACCTCACCCTCACCCTCACCCTCACCCTAACCCTAACCCTCAACCTCACCCTCACCCTTACCCTTACCCTCACCCTAATGCTAACGCCAACCCTAACCCTAACATTCACCCTCATGCTAAACCTAACCCTAACCCTCACCCTCACCCTCACTCTCACACTCCCCCTAACGTTAACCCTAAAACTCACCCTCACCCTCACTCTCACCCTCCCCCTAACCCTAACACTAAACCTCACCCTCACCGTCACCCTCACCCTAACCCTCATCCTCACCCTAAACTTAACCCTAACCCTAACCCTAACCCTAACCATCACCCGCAACCTCAACTTCATCCTCACTCTCAACTTCATCCTCACCCTAACCCTAACCATAACCCTAACCCTCTAACCCTAACACTAACACTAATCCTCTAAACCTAAACCTGATCCTAACCTTAACCCTAACCCTAACCATAAACCTAAGCCTCACCCTTACCCTAACCCTAACACAAACCTAACCCCTAACTCTCACCCTAACCTAAACCCTCTAAACCTAACCGTAACCCTAACCCTAACCCTAACCCTCTTACGCTAACCCTAACCCTAACCCTCCAACCCTAGCACTAACCCTAACCCTAACCCCAAACCTAACCCTAACCCTAACCCTAACCAAACCCTACTGCTAACCCTAACCCTAACCCTCACCCTCACCCTCACCCTCACCCTCAACCAAACCCAAAGCCTAACCTTCAGCCTCACCCTCATCCGCACCCTCACCCTCACCCTAACATTAACACTAATCCTAACCCTTACCCTTACCTTCACCATCACCCTCACCCACACCCTCACCCTAACCCTAACCCTAACTCTAACCCTCTAACCCTAACCCTAACCCTAACCCTAACCCTCTAACCCTAACCATAACCATAACCCTAAACCTAACCCTAACCCTCCAAACCTAAACTTAACCCTAAGCCTAACCCTAAATCTAACCCTCACCTTCACCCTCACCCTCACCCAACCCTCACCCTCACCCACACACTAATCCTAACCCTAACCCTAACTCTAAACCTCACCCTCACCCTCACCCTTACCCTAAACCTAACCCTAACCCTAACACTCACCCTCACACTCACCCTCACACTCACCCTCACCCTAAACCCAACCCTAACCCTGTAAACCTAACACTAACACTAACCCTAACACTAACCCTAACCCCCTAACACTAACCCTAACCCTGACCCTAACCTTAACCCTCTAACCCTAACCCTAACACTAACCCTACCCCTAATCCTCTAACCCTAACCCTAACCCTACCGCTAACCCTAACCCTAACCTTCACCCTCACCCTCACCCTCACCATCATCCTCACCCTAACCCCAACCCTCACCCTCACCCTCACCCTAAACCTAAACCTAACCTTAACCCTAACCCTAAGCCTCACCTCACCCTCACCCTCACCCTAAACCTAACCCTAACCCTAACAGTAACCATCACCCTCACACTCACCCTCACCCTAGCCCTATCCCTAAACTTAACCCTAACCCTAACCCTAACCCTCTAACCCTAACAATAGCCCTAACCCTAACCCTCTAACCTTAACCCTAACATTAACCCTAACCCTCTAACCCTAACCCTAAACCTCACCCTCAACCTCACCCTCACCCTAACCCTAAACCTCACCCTCACCCTCACCCTCACCCTATCCCTAACCCCAACCCTAACCCTAACACTCACCCTCACGCTAAGCCTAACCCTAACCCTAAACCTAACCCTCACTCTAACCCTAAACCTAAAACTCAACCTCACCCTAACCCTCACCCTAATTCTAACCCTAACCCTAACCCTAACCCTCACCCTCACCCTAACCCTAAACCTAAAACTCAACCTCACCCTAACCCTCACCCTAATTCTAACCCTAACATTAACCCTCACCCTCACCCTAACCCTCAACATAACACTAAACCTAACCCTAACACTCAAACTAACCCTAACCCCCACCCTAACCCTAATCTTAACCCTAACCCTCACCCTCACCCTCACCCTATCTCTAACCTTAATCCTAACACCTAACCCTAACCCTAACCCTAAACCTAACCCTAACCCTCACCCTCACCCTCACCCTCACCCTAACCCTAACCTGTTGGGAGGCACAGTGGAATCAAACTGTACCTTGATTTCCATCACACAATGGCTTTATTGTCTTATTGTTTTCTGGCCTTATTCTGTTTAAATGACCCGAGATTTACCATATGAATGTAACACCTGGAAGTTCCCTGGGTTTCAAGAAGGAAGAGAAGCCAGGAGTTGAGAATAAACGAGGAGGCAGTTTTTACCTGGGCTGCAGACCTCCCGGACCCGATGTGTTTGTCTCTCTTCTATTTTTTCTAGTCCCAGCCCCCTATTTCTGGAACCCCAATTTGCTGCTGGTAGGCACCCGAACAGGAACCCTGAAAATCTGGGATGAATGTGTAGGACCCCGCTGTAGTGAGTGACGCATCGTAGGACTATTAGGATAGGATTTTAAGAGAGTGAGAGAGTCGGAGGCTGTATTGTCCAGAGTAAAAATTATGGGTCAAGTTAATAGCCATAGGTCATATGTACCGATCTTAACAGGCCTACTTGAAGCCCACGGAACGTGGGTGGGAAAAGGGGTGCTTCAGAGCTTCCTACAGTTTGTCGAGGAGGCATGCCCGAGGTCTACAGAGGAGGAATTCCTAAAAACCTGGCAGCAGATAGGAAAAGGAATTCAAGATTATTATAATGTATATGGGCCCTAAAAGACCCCAGTAGAGGCTATTAATGTATGGAATTTAGTAAGTGAATACATAAATCCTCAACATGAGAATGCTGAACTTAATCTTGAATTAAGCGAAATTTATGAATTAAAGGACCCTTCTGAAAACCTGAGGCTGAGCCATATGCTGCAGCCCAAGAGAGTCTGTGTGAGATCTTGAAAAGGGAACAACAACCAGTAGATATTGACTATCAGAATTCAGATTTGAATATCAAGGAGGAAAGTTATGATGAGCCAATGGAAGACTGGATAGCTACGATAGAGAAGAAGTTAGAAGAAATCCTACATCTTCTATCGAAAATGGGGATAGAGCAGAGAGCCCCCCCAGAAGTAGGAAAGAAATATAACCCTCAGGCCACTATGGTGTCTGATTCTAAACATTACCCCTCACACCCACTGCCTCTGGCTGCAGCCTTAAGGCCCCAATCCCTTTTTCAACCTTTAGGCAAGCCTAAAGGCCCTAGCAGCAAGTCCCTTTTAACAGGCACTACAACCAGGCACAGTGAATCGCAATTAAACCTGGCTAAGGCTGCTAGAGAGAGGGAAGATATTTCAGGGCCTCGATGCTTCCCTAGTTTAGTTGATCATGATGAACAAGTATACCATCAACCTGTTCCTGTTAAACTATTACAGGATTTAAAAAGTGCCTGCTCCCAATATGGGCCAACTGCCCCTTTTACTCAAGTAATATTGGAGGCTGAGTGTGCTGGTATTGTAGGCCCAAATGACTGGAAGCGGCTTGCCAGAGCATGCCTTAGTGCAGAAGAGTACTTATTATGGGAGACAGAGTTCACTGCACAGTGTCGGGCTAAAATTGAAACAAATAGGTCTAAGAACCTGCCTTACACATTTGATCAGTTGTTAAGAGAGGGAACCTATAAAAACACCAAAGATCAATTGGGTTATGCAAAGGCAGCCTATTTACAAATAAATGCTGCGGCGAAAGAGGCTTGGAAAAGGTTACGTAATTCCAATTGTACAAAAAATGTAGTAGAAGTTAAACAGGGACCGAATGAACCTTATCTAGAATTTTTGTCTCGATTAATGGAGACTGCAGACCGCCTAGTACAAGATGAGAACGCAAGGAAGATTATAGTTAGACACATAGCCTATGAAAATGCCAACGCCGCCTGTCAGGTGGCTATCAGACCCCATAGGAATAAGGGAGGAATCACGGACTTTATTTCACTGTGTGCTGATATTGGACCCTCCTATGTACAAGGCCTCACTTTAGCCTCCGCTCCTCAAGGAAAGACTGTTACTAAATTTATAAAATATAGAGGCCAGCGGCATTCTCGGGCTGCTAGACCCCCAGGGCATTGCTTCTCTTGTGGACAAATAGGACATTGGATGGCACAATGCCCACGCCAGGCCAAGTTAGAGAAAGAAACATCACCTGGCACATGTCCACGCTGTGGTAAAGGGAAGCACTGGGCTAAAGATTGCAAGTCAGCAACAAATCGCAATGGCCACGCGTTTTCGGGAAACTGGAGAAGGGGCCAGCCCCTGGCCCCACAAAACTATGGGGCAGTCCCTCCCTCTTCTCAGCCACAAGTACATCTTCTAACAACCCCCCAAAATCAGTCTCCGGCCTCTTCCGTGCCACCCCAGGCAGTGCAGGATTGGACCTCTGTTCCTCCACCTGCTCAGTATTGACCCCAGAGATGGGAATACAAGCTCTCCCCACGGGGGTCTTCGGCCCCCTTCCCCCGGGAGTGGCTGGATTGCTGTTAGGGCGAAGTAGCTCAGCCCTTAAAGGGATACAAATTACACCTGGGATAACTGACCAGGATTTTACTGGAGAAAATAAGATTATGGTCTCTGCCCCGAGACATGTAATATCGATCCCAGCAGGACAAAAAATAGCACAGCAAGTGCTTGTGCCTTTACCTCCCGGGGAGACTGCTAATTCCCCATGTGGGCAGAGAGGATTTAGATCTTCTGATATCTATTGGGTACAAAGCATAAAACAAGAGAGGCCTGAGATGACTTTATTTATACAAGAAAAGCCCTTTAAAGGAATATTAGACACCGGAGCAGATGTGTCTGTGATATCTAAAAAGCATTGGCCAGCCCAATGGCCCCTAACAACCTCTATGACTTCCCTACAGGGGATTGGGTATGCAACTGACCCACAGCAGAGCAGTGCGTTCCTTGTTTGGAGAGATGAGGAAGGGCACTCTGGTCATTTTCAGCCATTTGTCCAGGATCATCTGCCAATTAATTTATGGGGTCATGATGTCATGGAAAAAATGGGAGTGTATATGTTTATTCCTAGTGCTGAAGTTACTAAGCAGCTGGTTGATCAAGGCCTCCTCCCTTTTGGGGGACTAGGCCGAGCAGCACAGGGAGGGCCAGAGCCACTCCAACCCCAGTCTTGCCCACCGAGACAAGGATTAGGGTATTCTTTAACGGGGGCTGCTGTTTGTCCTGCCCCTCACGCCAATCCCATAAATTGGCTTTCAGAGGAACCGGTGTGGGTGGAGCAGTGGCCCCTCCCCCTAGAAAAGATCATTGCAGCTCAGCAGCTGGTGCAGGAACAGCTGGATTTGGGGCATATAATACCTTCTAACTCTCGATGGAATTCTCCAATTTTTGTTATAAGAAAAAATCAGGTAAATGGAGGCTGTTACAAGATCTAAGAAAAGTAAATGCAACAATGGAACTGATGGGGACATTACAGCCCGGCTTGCCTTCACCCATGGTAATCCCAAAGGATACTTATAAAATTATTATAGATTTAAAAGATTGCTTCTATACTATACCCCTGGCACCTCAAGACTGTAAGCGTTTTGCCTTTAGTGTCCTCTCTGTTAATTTTAAAGAACCCATGAAGCGGTATCACTGGCTTGTGCTTCCACAGGGCATGGCAAATAGCCCAACTTTATGTCAAAGTTTTGTAGCTAGAGCCATTTCTTCCACCCGTGAAAAATTTTCTTCTGTTTATATTGTTCATTATATGGATGATATCTTGTTGGCTTGTTCTGACCCTACTGTCGTACGACAAGCCTTTGGACGACTAAAGCAAAATCTGAGCCTCTTTGGCCTCATAATAGCAGCTGAAAAGTTTCAGGAACACCCCCCCATTTACATATTTGGGCCATATATTAGGCCCTCACTACTTTAAAAGCCAAAAAATACAATTAAAAACTTCACACTTAAGTACTCTGCATGATTTTCAGCAATTCTTAGGAGATGTAAACTGGCTCAGGCCTTATCTAAAACTATCCACAGCAGAGTTAAAACCCCTCTTTGATCTCTTAAAGGGAGATACTGACCCTACATCCTTGCGCAATTTAAATCCCGATGCCAGGAGGGCCATCCAAATCGTAGGAAAGGCAATTTCCCAGTAACAGGTGAACTATTGTGACTACTCGTTACCCTGGGGAGCTTACATTTTAGCTGCTTCTCACTCTCCAACTGCTGTGTTGTGGCAGAATGGCCCGCTTTTATGGCTTTATCTGCCATCAACACCTGGCAAAGTGCTGACCCCCTATTACGAATTGGTAGCTAATCTGGTACATATGTGCCAAGTGGATTCCTGCAAATATTTAGGCCAGGAACCTCATTTTATTTGTATTCCATATAATTTACAACAACAAGATTGGCTATTCACCCATTGTGATTCTTGGGCTATTGCTTGGGCCAATTATACAGGAAAAACTTTGCATCACTACCTATCTAACAAACTTCTCCAATTTGCTGCATGTCATACGTTTCTTTTTCCTTCCATAGTATGGGCCTTGCCTTTGTCTTCTGCTGCCTCAGTTTTTACAGATGGATCCTCTAATGGAACGGCTGCTTTAACCATTAATGGGAAAACTCAATCTTGGGTTACGGGTTTTTCCTCTGCCCAAGAGGTACAATTAGAGGCTGTTTTACATGCACTTCTCCTGTTACAAGGCGAGCCCTTTAACTTATACTCAGACAGTCAATATGTAATTCATGTTCTTCAAGTCATAGAAACTGTTCCCTTTATTGGAACTACTAACTCCAATATTCAGACCCAATTTCACCATGTACAAACTTTGCTTTGTTCCCACAACCACCCCTGTTTTTTTGGCTTTGTTCGAGCTCACACTAATCTTCCTGGCGCTTTATGTGGGGGCAATGCAGTTACTGACTCCGCCACCACAGTTTACTTAACTCAGGTTGAACTTGCTAAGCAGTCACATGCCATCCACCATCAAAACAGTTTAAATTATCTAGAGAAGCAGCACGACAAATAGTTAAGACTTGCTCCAACTGTGTCCCTTTTTCACCAGCCCCCAATACAGGTGTAAATCCACGGGGTCTGCTTTCTAATCACATTTGGCAGATGGATGTCAAGCACGTTCCATCGTTTGGCCAGTTAAAATATGTTCATGTTACAGTAGATACTTATTCTAATTTCATCCTGGCCCCCCTTGCTGGGGAAGCTACTAAGCATTGTATTTCCCATTGCCTTCGCTGTTTTGCTGTGATGGGGATTCCCTCACAAATTAAAACAGATAATGGTCCTGGTTACGCAGGACATGCATTTCAATCCTTCTGCCAATCTTATAACATCACTCATATTACAGGCATTCCTTATAATCCTCAGGGCCAGGGTATTGTGGAGCGAGCTAATGGATTACTAAAACATCAAATTGTTAAAATACATAAGGGGGAGTTGTATTCTGCTACCCCTGTGAATATACTTAATCATTCTTTATTTGTTTAAAATTTTTTGAATTTGGACTTAAATAATTTATCTGCTGCTCAGCGATTCTGGGAAAAAAGAGAGCAGCGAGCTTTTGCCTTAGTAAAGTGGAAGGATCCCCTAACTGGTACTTGGCATGGACCTGATCCTGTTCTAACCTGGGGTCGAGGGCATGTATGTGTTTTTTCACAAGGAGAAAATGATGCCCGCTGGCTGCCTGAACGCTGGGTTTGGATTGTGGAGAGTAACAGTGGCCATCCAAGCAGCGACTCACTGGGCCTACACACCCAACCCTCCAGTGGTGCATCCTGCGATGTGGGAAGGACCTGAGTTATTTGTGCATGTCAATTGGAACTGCTACTGATCCACTTGTTCAACACATTCATATGAGCTGTGTTTCTCCTCCTTTTACTATTATGTAGGGACCTTTTAACATATTCATTGACTCTACACAATTTAATATGTGACAATTGTTCTTTTACAAATTGTATACTATTGAGATAAAGGATTGTTCTTTTTATTTTGTCTTTACCATCCCTCTTCTTAATAACCTTTTTTGTAAAAGATGCCCAGGTGAAAAGCAAAGGCCTCCAGAGGTAAGTAGAAGTCGGCCGACCCCCTGTATGTCTGTGTTTTGTTTTATTTTTTTTTATTTTATTTTTTTTTAAAAGGTGCACTGTGGGCCTAAAATAGATGCCTGGGTGGTCAAGGGATGCCTTGACTCCCCCTCCCCTTCTGAGTTTCTTGTCAATAACAAGGCATATCTGAGAGCCCCACCAGCAAGACATATCTAAATCTAAAAATAGCTGTTTGGTGAAAACATTCATCTGAGCTCATGTTTTTTGTGTTAAGTGTATCTGATTGAGTCCGATTTTCTTGTTATATGTCAATGTCTGATTATTTAAAAGTCTCCGCTTCTCTGTCTTGTTTGTGTTACATATTTTTCCTTGTCCAGTTTTGTCTTTAAAACTAAGTATGGATCCTTATGGTTTTTCTGTGTGTACTCAAGCACACATCCTTGTTATTTATTTGAACATTTCTGGGCCTAGTATGGCCGCTCCCCCATGTCTGCAGTTGTAACAAGCCCTGGAAAAATAAATTCCAGCTAAGTCGCCTTGCAAAAAGTTTTGTTTTGAACCTGGTTCTCACCTGCAAGAGTAAAATTGGCAAATCTCTATTGACACAAACTTCCGGAAAATGAATGGCCGATATTAATTTTACGCACTTTAAGATCTTTGAGTATGAATGTGTGTGAATGAGTGAGTGAACATGTTCAAGGTTAAATTACCAGCATGCTGTATAAAAAAATAGATAAATTTATACTTAAACACAAAGGCAATTGGGTAAATCTAAGCTTAAAACTTCAAGAAAATATTAGGCTTGAATGTTTTACAACATCTCAAAGGATTATTACGTTGTGTTAAAGAGAAATTGGTAAAAAGTATTTTTCTAAAGAGCCTGAAATTTGCATTTTAAAAATCTGGTATTGCAATGCATACAGCTGTTTACATTGTAAACATTGTATCCTGTTTAGCCCAGAGGTATTAGGGAATTTGGGATTTATTACCTTTAAAGTTTAGAGACATGTATTAGAAATTTAAATGTAAAATTGTTCATTAATGTCAGAAACTTTGCCTATCTGTCTTTTCTTACAGACTGACACTGGAAGTCTGATGATAACTTTTGGTGCACTGATGTTTGTAATTCTTGCATTAGGGAAAAACTGTTATTTGAGTTTAAAGAGTTGATGGAGTTCTAGGCAGTAATAATCTAAACTGCAGAATAAAACAAAAAGCCTCTTGTAAAGGCAAAGGGAGTGACCTGGGCCCTAGGGGGCCTGGAGGCAAAGGGAATTCCTTTAGCCTTAAAGGTTTTTCAAATGCAAATAAAGACCAAAGTGTTAAGAGTTTAAGTTAAAAAGTGTAAAAGTTTTAAAGAAAAGTAGAAGTGGTTTCTGAACAAAATTTAAAAGTAAAGTTGTCCTAAGGTTTTGTTTCTAAAAAAGAAATAAGGAAAATTAGGACTATCAAAATGGTTGCTTAATTGCTATTTCAGCTTACTCTTGTAAGTTACTTTATAGCAATCTCCAGCAGGCCCATGGAGAAGGACAGCAGATCCTCATTCAGATGTAAGTTTGGCCCTCACCAAGTTCCAGGTAAGATCATGCTTAGAGACTATTTCTGAGTTGACCACCTTGTTGCTTCTAATTGGAGTAAAGTGGCCTTTTGTAGGACTCATTGATCTGAAAGCCACAGCTTTGAGCCTACCCAGGCAAAGCAAAGTCCCTGTGAGACTGTGGTGTCTAATCTGCCAGCAGGATGCTGGTACAGAGTTGCTCTGGAGCTCAAATTGGCAGAGTGCTAGCTCTGAGCTGAAAAGCTGGGGGGAAGCACTCAAGCACCAAGCTCGGGACTCACAGTGGCAGGGTGCTAGCCTTGAGCTGGAGAGCTGAGAGACAGTACCCAGACCCTGAGTTCAAATACAGCAACCAACAAAGTGAAATTCCAATGGGATGTTTATCCCTGTGTGGAGAGACACTACTGGGACACAAAAGCCTCTGCTTGGATGGCAGAGATGGTGTCAGATCTTAGAGTCACTTGTGCTTGGCCATTCAAATTAATCAGAGCTTGGAGGTCATAGAATAGTTTGTAAGCATGCCTTACTAATGCCCGTGCCTTTCATAACTGGGCAGGAACTTGTCAATCTTCTGTGACAGTGGGTAGTTAAAGTCCTAATTGAGCGAATTTTTTATTTTGACACCAGCCACAAATTCAGGAAAATTTTGTGGATCTGAGGCTTGTGTCTCTATTAATCTGTTTAGATCTGACAACTGAAGCATTGTTAAGGTTGCAGAGATTTAGTTCCCCAGACAATCAAGAAAAAGCCTTTGCAAATGGGTACTAAGTAAGTTACACTATTGTAGCCAAAGATGGTTTGTGCAGTTGTTAAATGTTAAATATGATCTCTAGTTTGGAGTAAATTATTGTTCCTGATATCTAATCCTTGCAACCCCTTGATAAAACAGGCTAGGCTTCTTAAGGTCCCTGGTCAAGCACAGAAAAAACGCCCCTGAGTCAGCTTGAAGAAGTCACAGAAGCTGAATCTCCTCCCATCAAACCCCTCTAGATGAAGGGACCAGAGTCATTTTTGGAAAATGAGACAGGATAAATTAGAGGTATAGGAAAGAGTAAAAATTGCACTTGTGTTTCTTTTAAAATAAAAACGGGGGATATGTTGGGAGCCAGAGTGGAATCAAACTGTACCGTGATTTACATCAGACAATTGCTTTATTGTCTTATTGTTTTCTGGCCTAATTCTGTTTAAATGACCTGAGATTTACTATATGAATGTAACACCTGCAAGTTCCCTGGGTTTCAAGAAGGAAGAGAAGCCTGGAGTGGAGAATGAACTAGGCGGCAGTTTTTACCTGGGATGCAGACCTCCCGGACCCGATGTGTTTGTCTCTCTTCTATTTTTTCCAGTCTCTGCCCCCTATTTCAGGAACCCCAATTTGCTGCCGGTAGGCCGGGCACTAACCCTAACCGTAACCCTAACCCTATACCTAACCCTAACCCTCACCCTAACCCTCACACTACAGCTAACTCTAACCCTAACCCTAACGCTAACCCTAACACTAACCCTGTAACACTAACCTTAACCCTCTAACACTAACGCTAACACTAACCCTAATCCTCTACCCTAACCCTCACCCTCACCCACACCCTTACCCTAACACTAACACTAAGCCTAAACCTAACCCTCAACCTCACCCTCACCCTCACCCTCAACCTCACCCTAACCCTAACCCGAACCCAAACCCTAACCCTCACCCTTAACCTCACCCTCACCATAACCCTAACCCTCACCCTCACCCTAACCCTAACATTAACCTTAACCCTAACACTTACCATAAACCTAACCCTAACCCTAACACTCTAACCCTAACCCTAAACCTAAACCTAACCCTAACCCTCTAACCTTAACCCAAACTCTAACCCTAACTCTAACCCTCTAACCCTAAACCTAACCCTAACCCCTAACACTAAATCTAACACTCACCCTCACTGTCACCCTCACCCTCACCTTCACCCTAACCCTAACCCTCGCCCTCACACTCACCCTCACCCTAAACCTAACCCTAACCCTAACAGTAACCATCACCCTCACCCTCAACCTCACTCTAACCCCATCCCTAAACTTAACCCTAACCCTAACACTAACCATAACCCTCTAACCCTAACCTTATCCCTAACCTGAACACTCTAACCTTAACCCTAAGAGTAACCCTAACCCTCTAACCCTAACTCTAAACCTAACCGTAACCCTAAACCTCAACTTCACCCTCATCTTCACCCTAACCCTAACCCTCACCCTCACCCTCACCCTAACCCTAACATTAACCCTAACCCTAACCCTAACACTTACCATAAACCTAACCCTAACCCTAACACTATAACCCTAACCCTAAACCTAACCCTAACCCTAACCCTCTAACCTTAACCCCAACTCTAACCCTAACTCTAACCCTCTAACCCTAAACCTAACCCTAACCCTAACCCTAAATCTAACACTCACCTTTACTGTCACCCTCACCCTCACCTTCACCCTAACCCTAACCCTCGCCCTCACACTCACCCTCACCCTAAAACTAACCCTAACCCTAACAGTAACCATCACCCTCACCCTCAACCTCACTCTAACCCCATCCCTAAACTTAACCCTAACCCTAACACTAACCGTAACCCTCTAACCCTAACCGTATCCCTAACCTGAACCCTCTCACCTTAACCCTAACAGTAACCCTAACCCTCTAACCCTAACTCTAAACCTAACCGTAACCCTAAACCTCAACCTCACCCTCATCTTCACCCTAACCCTAACCCTCAACCTCACCCTCACCCTCAACCTCACGCTAACCCTAACACCAACTCTAAGCCTAACACTCACCCAAACCCTAACCCTAACCCTCACCCTAACACTAAACCTAACACTCAACCTCACCCAAAACCTCACCGTAACCCTAACCCTAATACTCACCCTCACCCTCACCCTAACCCTCAACATAACACTAACCCTAACCCAAACCCTAACCATAAACCTAAACTAACTGTCACCCACACCCTCACACTAACGCTCACCCTACCCTCACGCTAATTCAAACCCTAACTCTAAGTCTAAACCTCACCCTCACCCTCACCCTAAAACTAACCCTAACCCTAACCCTCTAACCCTAACCCTAACACTTACCCTAACACTAACGCTCTAACCCTAACCCTAACCCTAAACCTAACCCTCTAACCATAACCATAACGCTCACCCTAACCCTAACACTCTAACCCTAACACTAACACTAACCCTAAACCTAATCCTCTAACCCTAAGCCTAACCCACACCCTCACCCTAACCCTAACCCTAAACCTAACCCTAACCCTCACCCTCACCCTCACCATCACCCTCACCCTAACCCTAACCCTCAACTTCACCCTCACACTCACCCTAACACTAAACATAACCCTAACCCTAAATCTAAGCCTCACCTCATCCTCACCCTAAACCTAACCCTAACCTAACAGTAACCATCATCCTCATCCTCACCCTCACCCTATTCCTATGCCTAAACTTAACCCTAACCCAAACCCTAACCCTAACCTTAACCCTCTAAACCTAACCTTAACCCTAACCCTAACTATCTAACCTTAACCCTAAACCTGACCCTAATACTAAACCTCACCCTCACCCTCACCCTCACTCTAACCCTCACCCTCACCCTCACCCTAACTCTAACCCCAACTCTAACCCTAACACTCACCCTCACCCTAAACCTAACCCTAACCCTAACCCTCACACTCACCCTCACCCTTACACTCAACCTCACCCTACCCTAACCCTAACCCTCACCCTAACTCTAAACCTAACACTCAACCTCACCCTAATTCTAACACTAACACTAACCCTCACCCTCACCCCAACCCTCAACATAAAACTAAACCTAACACTAACACTCAACCTAACCCTAACCCTCACCCTAACCCTAAACTTAACCCTAACCCTCACACTCACCCTCACGCTCACCTTCACCCTAACCCTAACCTTAATCCTAACACCTAACCCTAACCCTAAACCTAACCCTAACCCTCACCCTCACACAACCCCTAACTCTAAACTTAACCCTAACGCTAAACCTAACCCTAACCCTAACCCTGTAACCCTAACCCTAACCCTAACCCTCTAACACTAAGGCTAACCCTAAACCTAACCTTCTACCCTAACCCTCACCCTCACCCTCACTCTCACCCACACCCTTACCCTAACCCTAAACCTAAGCCTAAACCTAAACCTCAACCTCACCCTCAGCCTCACCCGAACCCTCACCCTACCCCTAACACTAACCTTAACCCTACCCCTCACCCTCATCGTCACCCTCACCCTAACCTTCAACCTCACCCTACCACTAAACTTAACCCTAACCCTTAACATAAACCTAAACTTAACCTTAACCCTCTAACCCTAACCCTAAACCTAACCCTAACCCTAACCCTCTAACCCTAAACCCAACCCTAACCCTAACCCTAACCCTCTAACCCTAAACCTAACCCTAACCCTCACCCTAATCCTAATCCTAATCCTAAACCTCACCCTCACCCTAAATCTCAATATAACACTAATCCTAACCCAAACACTCAACCTAACCCTAACCCTGAACCTAAACCTAAACTTAACCCTCATCCTCACCCTCACCATCACCCTAACCCTAACCCTAATCCTAACCACTAACCCTAACCCTAACCCTAACCCTCACCATCACCCTCACCGTAACACTCAACCTCACGCTAACCCTAACCCTAAAGCTCACCATCACCCTCACCCTCACCCTCACCCTCAACCTCACCCTAACCCTAACCCTAAACCTCACTCTCACCCTCACCCTCATCGTCACCCTAAACCTAACTGACACCCTAAACTTAACCCTAACCCTAACCATAACCCTCACTCACACCCTCAACCTGACACTAACCTTAACCCTAACCATAACCCTCACCCACACCCTCACCCTCACCCTAACATTAATCCTAACCCTAACCTTGACCCTAACCCTAAAGCTCTAACCCTAACCCTAACCCTAATCCTCTAACCCTAACCCTAACCCTAACCCTAACCGTAACGCTCACACTAAGCCTAAGCCTAAACCTAAACCCAACCTCACCCTCACCCTCACCCTCACCCTCACCCTAATAATTACCCTCAACCTCAACCTCACCCTCACCCTCACCATCACCCTAACTCTAACCCTAACCCTAACCCTCACCCTAACCATAAACCTAACACTCAACCTCACCCTAACTCTCTCCCTAATCCTAACCCTCACCCTAACCGTAACCCTCAAGGTCAGCCTGACCCTCACCCTTAACCTCACACTAACCCTAACCCTAACCCTAACACAAACCCTCTAAACCTAACCCTAACCCTAACCCTAACGCTCTAGCCCTATCCCTAACACTAACACTCTAACCCTAAACTTAACCCTAACCCTAACCCTCTAACCCTAACCGTAACCCTATCCCTAACACTAACTCTAACCCTAACCCTCAACCTCACCCTCACCCTCAGCCTAACACTAACTCAAACCCTAACCCTAACCCTCACATTCACCATCAACCTCACCTTCACCCTCACCCTCACCCTCACCCTAAACCTAACCCTATCCCTATAACTAACCCAAACCCTAACCCTCTAACCCTAACCATAACAACAGCCGTCTAACCCTAACTCTAACACTCACCCTAAGCCAAACCTGAAACCCAAAACTCACCCTCACCCTCACCCTCACCCTCACCCTAACAATCACCCTCAACCTCACCCTCACCATCACCCTCACCATCACCCTAAATCTAACCCTAACCCTAACCCTCACCCTAACTATAAACCTAACACTCAACCTCACCCTAACTCTCACCCTAATCCTAACCCTCACCCTCACCCTAAACCTCAACATAACACTAACACTAACCCAAACACTCAACCTAACCTAACCCTCACCCTAACCCTAAACTTAAGCCTCATCCTCTACCGTCACCGTCACCTTCACCCTCACCCTCACCATAATCCTAACCCTAACACTAAGTCTAACCCTCACCCTCACCCTAAACCTAACCCTAACCCTAAACCTAAGCCTCACCTTCACCCTCACCCTCACCCTCACCCTCACCCTAACCCTAACCCTAACCCTAACAGTAACCATCACCCTCACCCTCAAACTCACCCTAAACCTATCCCTAAACTAAATCCTAACCCTAACCCTCTAACCATAACCGTAACCCTAACCCTAACCTTCTAACCTTAACCCTAACACTAACCCTAACCCTCTAACCCAACCCTAAACCTCACTCTCACCCAGACCCTCACCCTAACCCTAACGCCAACCCTAACCTTAACACTCATTCTCACCCTAAACCTAACCCTAACCCTAACACTCACCCTCACCATCACCCTCACCCTCACTCTCACACTAACCCTAACCCTAACCCTCACCCTCACCCTCACCGTAATCCTAACACTCCCCCTAAAACTAACCCTAAACCTCACCCTCACCCTCACCCTCACCCTAACCCTAACCTTCACCCTCCCTAAACTTAACCCTAACCCCAACCCTAACCCTAACCCTCACCCGCAACCTCAACCTCACCCTCACTCTCACCCTCAAACTAACCCTAATCCTAACCCTAACCCTCTGACCCTAACACTAACACTAATCTTCTAACCCTAAACCTGATCCTAACCTTAACCCTAACCCTAACCATAAACCTACGCCTCACCCTCACCCTAACCCTAACCCCAACCTATCCCCTAACTCTCACCCTAACCTAAACCCTCTAAACCTAACCGTAACCCTAACCCTCTAACCCTAAACCTAACCCTCCAACCCTAGCACTAACCCTTACCCTAACCCTAAACCTAACCCTAACCATAACCCTAACCCTAACCCAACCCTAATCCTAAACCTTACCCTAACCCTCACCCTCACCTTCAACCTAACCCTAAGTCTAACCCTCAGCCCCACCCTCATCCGCCCCCTCACTCTCACCCTAACATTAACACTAAACCTAACCCTAACCCTCACCTTCACCATCACCCTCACACACACCCTCACCCTAACCCTAACCCTAACCCTAACACTAACCCTACCTCTCACCCTCTAATCCTAACCCTAACTCTAACTCTAACCCTCTAACCCTAACACTAACCATAACCATAACCCTAACCTTAACCCTCTAAACCTAAATGTAACGCTAACCCTAACGCTAAACCTAAACCTAACCCTCACACTCACCCTCACCCTAACCCTCACCCTCACCCTCACGCTAATCCTAACCCTAACCCTAAGTCTAACCCTCACCCTCACCTTTATCCCAAACCTAACCCTAACCCTACCACTCACCCTCACACTCACCCTCACTCTAACCCTAACCCTAACCCTCTAACCCTAACCCTAACCCTAATCCTCTAAGCCTAACCCTAACCCTACCACTAACCCTAACCCTAAACCTAACCCTAACCCTCACCCTCACCCTCACCCTCATCATCACCCTCACCCTAACCCTAACCCTCAACTTCACCCTCACCCTCACCCTCACCTTAACCCTAAACCTAACCCTAACCCTAAACCTAAGCCTCACATCACACTCACCCTCACCCTCACCTTAAACCTAACCCTAACCCTAACAGTAACCATCACCCTCACCCTCACCCTCACCCTAACCCTATCCCTAAACTTAACCCTAACCCTAACCCGAACCCTAACCCGAACCCTATAACCCTAACCATAACCCTAACCCTAACCCTCTAACCTTAACCCTAACACTAACCCTCTTACCCTAACCCTAAACCTAACCCTGACGCTAAACCTCACCCCACCCTCACCCTCACCGTAACGCTAACCCTCACCCTCACCCTCACCCTAACCCTAACCCCAAACCTAACCCTAACACTCACCCTAACCCTAATCCTAACCCTAACCATAACCTTCACCCTCACCATCACCCTAAACCTTACACTCAACCTCACCCTAACCCTAATCCTAAGCCTAACACTCACCCTAACCCTAAACCTAACACTCAACCTCACCCTAACACTCAACCTAATTCTAACCCTAACACTAACCCTCACCCTCACCCTAACCCTCAACATAACACTAAACCTAACCCTAACACTCAACCTAACACTAACCCTCACCCTAACCCTAATCTTAACCCTAACCCTCACACTCACCCTCGCCCTCACCCTAACTCTAACCTTAATCCTAACACCTGACCCTAACCCTAACCCTAAACCTAACCCTAACGCTCATCCTCACCCTCACCCTAACCCTAACCCTAACCCTCACCCTCATCCTCACCCTCACGCTAACCCTAACCCCAACTCTAACCCTAACACTCACCCTCACCCTAAACCTAACCCTAAACCTAACCCTCACCCTCACCCTCACCATCTCCCTCACCCTCACACTCACACTCACCCTAACCCTAACCTCACCCTCACGCTCACCCTCACCGTCACCCTAACAATAACACTCCCCCTAACCCTAACCCTAAACCTAACCCTCACCCTCATCCTTAACCTCACCCTCACTGTCACCCTAACCCTAACCTTAACCCTAACCCTCATCCGCAACCTCAACCTCAACCTCACCCTCATTCTCACCCTCAACCTCACCCTAATATTACCCTAACCCTAACCCTCTAACTGTAACACTAACCCTAATGCTCTAACCTTAAACCTGATCCTAACCCTAACCCTAACCCTAACAATAAACCTAAGCCTCTCCCTCACCCTAATCCTAACCGCAACCTAACCCCTAAGTCTCACCCTGACCTAAACCCTCTAAAACTAACCGTAACCTAACCCTAACACTAACCCTAACCCCCTAACCCTAACCCTAACCCTAACCCTCCAACCCTAGCACTAACCCTAACCTTAACCCTAAACCTAACCTTAATCCTAACCCTAACGCAACCCTAATCCTAACCCTAACCCCCACCCTCACCCTCAGCCTAACCCTAACCCTAACCCTCAGGCTCACCCACACCCACACCCTCACCCTAACATTAACACTAAACCTAACCCTAACCCTCACCTTCACCATCACCCTCACCCACACGCTCACCCTAACCCTAACCCTAACTCTAACGCTAACCCTAACTCTAACCCTGTAACCCTAACCCTAACCCTGACCCTAACCCTCTAACCCTAAACCTAACCATAACCATAACACTAACCCTAACCCTCTAAACCTTAAGCTAACCCTAAATCTAACCCTAACCCTAAACCTAACCCTCACCCTCACCCTCATCTCACCCTAACTCTCACCCTCACCCTCACGCTAATCCTAACCCTAACCCTAAGTGTAACCCTCACCCTCACCCTCACCCTAAACCTAACCCTAACCCTAACCCTAACCCTCACCTTCACAATCACCCTCACCCACACCCTCACCCTCACCCTAACCCTAACCCCAAACCTAACCCTAACACTCACCCTCACCCTAATCCTAACCCTAACCATAACCCTCACCATCACCATCACCCTAACCCTTACACTCAACCTCACCCTCACCCTAACCCTAACCCTAACCCTCACCCTAACCCTAAACCTAACACTCAACCTCACCCTAACCCTCACCCTAATTCTAACCCTAACACTAACACTCACCCCCACCCTAACACTCAACATAACACTAAACCTAACCCTAACACTCAAACTAACACTAACCCTCACCCTAACCCTAATCTTAACCCTAACCCTCACACTCACCCTCGACCTCACCCTAACTCTAACCTTAATCCTAACACCTGACCCTAACCCTAACCCTAAACCTAACCCTAACCCTCACACTCACCCTCACCCTAACCCTAACCCTAACCCTATACCTAACCCTCACCCTCACCCTCACACTACCCCTAATTCTATCCCTAACCCTAACGCTAACCCTAACCCTAACGCTGTAACACTAACCCTAACCCTCTAACACTAACGCTAACCCTAACCCTAACCTTCTACCTTAACCCTCACCCTCACCCACACCCTTAACCTTACCCTAACTCTAAGCCTAAACCTAACCCTCAACCTCTCCCTCAGCCTCACCCTCATCCTCACCCTAACCGTATCCCGAACCCTAACATTAACCCTCACACTCAACCTCACCCTCACCCTAACCCTAACCCTCAGCCTCACCCTCACCCTAACCCTAACACTAACCATAACTCTAACCCTTACCATAAACCTAACCCTAACCCTAACCCTGTAACCTTAACCCTAAATCTAATCCTAACCCTAACCCACAAACCCTAACCCCAACCATAACCCTAACTTTAACTCTAACCCTCTAACCCTAAACCTAACCCTAACGTTAAATCTCACCCTCACCCTCACCATCACCCTCACGCTAATCCTAACCCTAACCCTAAGTGTAACCCTCACCCTCACCCTCACCCTCACCCTAAATCTAATCCTAACTATAACGCTAACCCTAACTCTAACCCTGTAACGCTAACCCTAACCCTGACCCTAACCCTCTAACCCTAAACCTAACCATAACCATAACCCTAACCCTAACCCTCTAAACCTAAAGCTAACCCTAAATCTAACCCTAACCCTAAACCTAACCGTCACCCTCACCCTCATCCTCACCCTAACCCTCACCCTCACCCTCACGCTAATTCTAAACCTAACCCTAAGTGTAACCCTCACCCTCACCCTCACCCTAAACCTAACCCTAACACTCACCTTCACATACACCCTCACCCTAACCCTAAACCTAACCCCCTTATCCTAACCCTAACCCTAACCCTCGAATCCTAGCACTAACCCTAACCCTAACCCTAAACCTAACCCTAACCCTAACCCAATCCTAATCCTAACCCTAACCACAACCCTCACCCTCAACCTAACCCTAACCCTAACCCTAACCCTCAGCCTCACCCTCACCCTAACATTAACACTAAACCTAACCCTAACCCTCACCTTCACCATCACCCTCACCCACACCCTCACCCTAACCCTAACACTAACTCCAACGCTAACCCTAACTCTAACCCTCTAACCCTAACCCTAATCCTGACCCTAACCCTCTAACGCTAACCCTAACCATAACCATAACCCTAACCCTAACCCTCTAAACCTAAAGCTAACCCTAAACTTAACCCTAGCCCTAAACCTAACCCTCACCCTCACCCTCATCTCACCCTAACTCTCACCCTCACCCTCACGCTAATCCTAACCCTAACCCTAAGTGTAACCCTCACCCTCACACTAAACCTAACTCTAACCCTAACACTCACCTTCACACACACCCTCACCCTCACCCTAACCCTAACCCTCTAACCCTAACCCTAACCCTAACCCTCTAATCCTAACCCTAACACTAACCCTAAACCTAATCCTCTAACCCTAACCCTAACCCTAACCGTACCACTAACCCTAACCCTAAACCTAACCCTAACCCTCACCCTCACCCTCACCCTCAACCTCACCATCACCCTCACGCTAACCCTAACCCTCAACCTCAACCTCACCCTCACCATAACCCTAAACCTAACCCTAACCCTAACCCTAACCCTAACCCTCACCTCATCCTCACCCTAAACCTAACCCTAACCCTAACAGTAACCATCAACTTCAACATCAACCTCACCCAAACCCTATCCCTACACTTAACCATAACCCTAACCCTAACCCTGACCCTGACCCTAACCCTCTAACCCTAACCTTAACCCTAACCCTAACCCTCTAACCTTAACCCTAACACTAACCCTAACCCTCTAACCCTAACTCTAAACCTAACCGTAACCCTAAAACTCACCCTCACCCTCATCTTAACCCTAACCCTAACCCCACCTCACCCTCACCCTCACATTAACCCTAACCCCAACTCTAACCCTAACACTCACCCTCACCCTAAACCTAACCCTAAACCTAACCCTCACCCTCACCATCTCCATAACCCTCAATTTCACACTCACCGTAACCCTAACCTCACCCTCACCCTCACCCTAACAATAACACTCCTCCTAACCCTAACCCTAAACCTAACCCTCACCCTCATTCTTAACCTCACCCTCACCCTCACCCTCACCCTAAACCTAACCCTAACCCTAACCCTAACCCTCACCCTCACCCGCAACCTCAACCTCATCCTTATTCTCACCCTCAACCACACCCTAACCCTAACCCTAACCTTAACCCTCTAACCCTAACACTAACCCTAATTCTCTAACCCTAAACCTGATCCTAACCCTAACCCTAACACTCACAATAAACTTAAGCCTCTCCCTCACCCTAATCCTAACCGCAACCTAACCCCTAACTCTCAACCTGACTTAAACCCTCTAAATCTAACCGTAACCTAACCCTAACACTAACCCTAACCCTCTAACCCTAACCCTAACCCTAACCCTAACCCCGTAACCCTAACCCTAACCCTAACCCTCCAACCCTAGCACTAACACTAACCCTAACCTAAAACCTAACCCTAACCCTAACCCTACCACTAACCCGCACCCTCAACCTAACCCTAACCCTAACCGTCAGCCTCACCCTCACTCTCACCCTAAAATTAACACTAAACCTAAACCTAACCCTCACGTTCACCATCGCCCTCACCCACACGCTCACCCTAAACCTAAACCTAACTCTAACGCTAACCCTAAATCTAACCCTCTAACCCTAACAATAACCCTGACCCTAACCCTCTAACCCTAACCCTAACCATAACCATAACACTAACCCTAACCCTCTAAACCTAAAGCTAACCCAAAACCTAAACCTAACCCTAAAACTAACCCTCACCCTCACCCTCATCCTAACCCTAACCCTCCCCCTCACCCTCACGCTAATCCTAACCCTACCCCTAAGTGTAACCCTCACCCTCACCCTCACCTTCACTCTAAACCTAATCCTAACTCTAACACTCACCTTCACACACACCCTCACCCTCACCCTCACCCTAACCCTAACCCTCTAACCCTAACTCTAACCCTAACCCTAACCCTAACCCTCTAACCCTAACCCTAACCCTAACCCTAACCCTCTAATCCTATGCCTAACACTAACCCTAAACCTAATCCTCTAACCCTAACCCTAACCCTAACCCTACCACTAACCCTAACCCTAAACCTAACCCTAACCCTAATGCTCACACTCACCCTCAACCTCTCCCTCACCCTCACTCTAACCCTAACCCTCAACCTCACCCTCACCCTTACCTACACCATAACCCTAAACCTAACCCTAAACCTAACCCTAAGCCTCACCTCACCCTCACCCTAAACCTTAGCCTAACCCTAATAGTAACCATTACCCTCAACCTCACCCTCAACCTAACCCTATCCCTAAAATTAACCCTAACCCTAACCTTAACCCTAACCCTCTAAACCTAACCGTAACCCTAATCCTAACCCTCTAACATTAACCCTAACAGTAACCCTAACCGTCTAACACTAACCCTGAATCTAACCCTAACCCTGAACCTCACCCTTACCCTCAACCTCACCCTAACCCTAACCCTCACCCTCACCCTCACCCTCATCCTAAACCTAACCCCAACACTAAAGGTAACACTCACCCTCACCCTAAACCTAACCCTAAACCTGACCCTCACTCTCACCATCACCCTCACTTTCACACTCAACCTCACCCTAACCCTAACCCTCACCCTCACCCTCACCCTCATCCTAAACCTAACCCCAACACTAAAGGTAACACTCACCATCACCCTAAACCTAACCCTAACCCTAAACCTCACCCTCACCATCACCCTCACCCTCACACTCAACCTCACCCTAACCCTAACCCTCACCCTCACCCTCACCCTCATCCTAAACCTAACCCCAACACTAAAGGTAACACTCACCCTCACCCTAAACCTAACCCTAACCCTAAACCTCACCCTCACCATCACCCTCACCCTCACACTCAACCTCACCCTAACCCTAACCCTCACCCTCACCCTCACCCTCATCCTAAACCTAACCCCAACACTAAAGGTAACACTCACCCTCACCCTAAACCTAACCCTAACCCTAAACCTCACCCTCACCCTCACCATCACCCTCACCCTCACACTCAACCTCACCCTAACCCTAACCCTCACCCTCACCCTAACCCTCAACATAACACCAAACCTAACCCTAACACTCAAACTAACCCTAACCCTCACCCTAACCCTAAACTTAACCCGAACCCTCACACTCACTCTCACCCTCACCCTCACCCTAACCTTAATCCTAACACATAACCCTGACCCTAACCCTAAACCTAACCTTAACCCTCACACTCACGCTCACCCTAACCCTAACCCTAACCTTATACCTAACCCTCATCCTCACCCTCACCCTCACACTACCCCTAACTCTAACTCTAACCCTAACGCTAACCCTAACGCTAACCCTAACCCTGTAACCCTAACCCTAACCCTAACCCTTTAACACTAAGGCTAACCATAACCCTAACCCTCTACCCTAACCCTGAACCTCACCCTCACCCTCACCCACACCCTTACCCTCACCCTAACCCTAAGCTTAAACCTAACCTCAACCTCAATCTCAGACTCACCCTCACCCTCACCCTAAACCGAATGCTAACCCTAAACCTCACCCTCAACCTCACCCTCACACTAACCCTATCCTCACCTAAAGTTAGGGTTTGGGTTCGGGGTAGTGTTAGGATTAGGGTTTGGGTTAGGATTAGGGTTGGGATTAGGGTTAGGGTTAGGTTTAGGTTTAGGGTTAGGTTTAGGTTTAAGGTTATGGTTAGGGTTATGGGTAGGGTTAGGGTTAGGGTTAGGGCTAGGGTTAGGGTTAGGGCTAGGGCTAGGGCTAGGTTTAGGGTTAGGGTTAGGGCTAGCGCTCGGGTTAGGGTTAGGGTTAGGGTTAGGGCTAGGGTTAGGGTTAGGTCTAGGGCTAGGGTTAGGGTTAGTGTTAGGTTTAGGGTTAGGATTCGGTTTAGGGTTTTAGGGTTAGGGGTAGGGTTAGGGTTAGGGTTAGGGGTAGGGGTAGGCTTAGGTTTAGGGTTAGGTTTGGGGTTAGGGGTAGGATTAGGGTTATGGTTATGGTTAGGGTTAGGATTATGGTTAGGGTTAAAGTTGGGGTTAGGGTTAGGGGTAGGCTTATGGTTTGGTTTAGGGTTAGGGTTAGGGTTACTGTTGGTGGTAGGTTTTTGTTAGGGTTAGAGTTATGGTCAGGGGTAGGGTTAGGGTTAGGGTTAGCGTTAGGGGTAGGGTTAGGGTTAGGTGTAGGGTTAGGGTTAGTGGTAGGTGTAGGGGTAGGGGTATGGTTAGGGTTAGGTTTAGGGTTAGGGTTAGGGTTGGGGGTAGGTTTAGGGGTAGGATTAGGGTTAGGGTTAGGGTTGGGGGTAGGGTTAGGGGTAGGGTTAGGATTAGGGTTAGGGTTAGGGTTAGGGCTAGGGCTTTGGCTAGGGTAAGGGTTAGGTGTAGGGGTATGGTTAGGGTTGGGTTTAGGGTTAGTGTTAGAGTTTGGGGTAGGTTTAGGATTAGGGTTAGCGTTAGGGCTAGGGCTAGGGTTAGGTTTAGGGTTAGGGCTGGGGCTAGGGCTAGGTTTAGGGCTAGGGTTAGGGTTAGGGCTAGGGCTAAGTTTAGGGTTAGGGTTAGGGTTAGGATTAGGGTTAGGCTTTTATGGTTAGGGGTAGGGTTAGGGTAATGGTTAGGAGTAGGGTTGGGGGAGGTTTAGGGTTATGGTTAGGGTTAGGGTTAGTGTTAGGGGTAGCATTAGGGTTAGTGTTAGGGTTTGGATTAGGGTTAGGGTTAAAGTTAGGGTTTGGGTTAGGGGAAGGTTTAGGGTTAGGGTTAGGTTTAGGTTTAGGGTTAGAGTTAGGTTTAACGTTAGGGTTAGGGTTAGGGTTAGGGTTAGGGTTAGGGTTAGGGCTAGGGTTAGGGTTATGGCTAGGGCTAGGGCTAGGTTTAGGGTTAGGTTTAGGGCTAGAGTTCGGGTTAGGGTTAGGGTTAGGGTTAGGTGTAGGGTTAGGTTTAGGGTTAGGGTTAGGGTTAGGGTTAGGGCTAGGATTAGTGTTAGGGTTAGGGTTAGGGGTAGGGGTAGGGCTAGGGTTAGGGTTAGGGTTAGGGTTAGGTGTAGGGTTAGGTTTAGGGTTAGGGTTAGGTTTAGGGTTAGGGTTAGGGGTAGGGTTAGGGTTAGGGTTAGAGGTAGGTTAGGGTTAGGGTTAGGGTTAGGGTTAGGGCTAGGATTAGTGTTTGGGTTAGTGTTAGAAGTAGGGCTAGGTTTAGGGTTTCAGAGTTAGGGTTAGGGATACTGTTAGGTGTATGGGTAGGGGTAGTGTTATGGTTAGGATTACTGTTAGGGTTAGGGTTAGGTGTAGGGTTAGGTTTAGGGTTAGAGTTAGGGTTAGGGTTGGGGTTAGGGTTGGGTGTAGGGTTATTTATAGGTTTAGGGTTAAGGATAGGGGTAGGGTTAGGGCTAGGGTTAGGGTTTGGTTTGGGGTTAGGGTTAGGGTTTGGGGTAGGGTTAGGGTTAGGGTTAGGTTAGGTTTAGGGGTAGGTTTAGGGTTAGGGTTAGGTTTAGGATTAGGGGTATGGTTAGGGTTACGGTTATGGTTAGGGTTAGGGTTAGGATTAGGGTTAGGGTTAAAGTTTGGGTTAGGGTTAGGGTTAGGGTTATGATTAGGGGTATGGTTAGGGTTACAGTTATGGTTAGGGTTAGGGTTAGGATTAGGGTTAGGGTTAAAGTTTGGGTTAGGGTTAGGGGTAGGGTTAGTGTTAGGGTTAGGTGTAGGGTTAGGGTTAGGGTTACGTTTAGGATTAGGGTTAGGTTTAGGGTTAGGATTAGGGTTAGGTTTAGGGTTAGGTTTAGGGTTAGGGTTAGGGTTAGGGTTAGGGGTAGGTGTGGGGTTAGGGGTAGGATTAGGGTTAGGGTTAGGGTTAGGGTTATGGCTAGGGTTAGGGGTAGGGTTAGGGGTAGGGTTAGGGTTTTAGGGGTAGGGTTATTGTTAGGGTTAGGGGTATGGGTAGGGTTAGGGTTAGGGGTAGGATTAGGGTTCCGGTTAGGGTTAGGGGTAGGGTTAGGTTAAGCGTAGGGTTAGGTTGAGGGGTAGGGATAGGGTTAGGGTTAGGGTTAGGTTAGGGTTAGGATTAGGGTTAGGGTTAATGTTAGGGTTAGGGTTAGGGGTAGGTTTAGGGTTAGGGTTAGGATTAGGGTTATTGTTAGGGTTAGGATTAGGTTTAGGGTGGGTTTAGTGCTAGGTTTAGGGTTAGGTTCGGGATTAGGTTTACGGTTATTGGTAGGCTTAGGGGTTGGTTTAGATTTAGGGTTAGTGTTAGGTTTAGGGTTGGAGGTAGGGTTAGTGGTAGGGTTAGTGGTAGGGTTAGGGTTAGGGTTAGGGATAGGGGTAGGGTTAGGGTTAGGAGTAGGATTAGGGTTAGGTGTAGGGTTAGGGTTAGGTTTAGAGGTAGGGTTAGGGGTAGGGTTAGGGTTAGGGTTAGGGGTAGTGTTAGGGGTAGGTTAGGGTTAGGGTTAGGGTTAGGATTAGGTTTAGGGTTAGCGTTAAGGTTAGGGTTACTGTTAGGGGTAGGGTTATGGGTAGGTTTAGGGTTAGGGTTAGGGGTAGAGTTAGGGGGAGGGTTAGGGTTAAGTGTTGGGTTAGGTTAAGGGGTAGGGGTAGGGTTAGGGTAAGGGTTAGGGTTAGGGTTAGGGCTTGGTTATGGATAGGGTTAGGCTTATGGTTAGGGTTAGAGTTAGGAGTAGGTTTTGGGTTAGGGTTAGGATTAGGGTTAGGGTTAAAGTTAGGGCCGGTTAGGTGTAGAGA
Source organism: Megascapheus bottae (assembly GCF_031878675.1). NCBI lineage: Eukaryota > Metazoa > Chordata > Mammalia > Rodentia > Geomyidae > Megascapheus > Megascapheus bottae. The sequence continues at coordinate 68,604 of NW_028327607.1, read as the reverse complement.
AACGGTTAGGGTGAGGGTTAGGGTTAGGGGTAGGGTTAGGGTTAGGGTTAGGATTAGCATTAGGGTTAGGGTTAAGGTTAGGGTTAGGGTTAGGGGTAGGGTTAGGGTTAGGGTTAGGGTTAGAGCTAGGGTTACGGTTAGGGTTAGGGGTAGGGGTAGGGTTAGTGTGAGGGTTAGGGTTATTGTTAGGGGTAGGGTTAGGGGTAGGATTAGGGTTCCGGTTAGAGTTAGGGGTAGGGTTAGGTTTAAGCGTAGGGTTAGGTTCAGGGGAAGGGATAGGGTTAGGGTTAGGGTTAGGATTAGGGTTAGGGTTAAAGTTAGGGTTAGGGTTAGGGGTAGGGTTAGGGTTAGGGTTAGGATTAGGGTTAGTGTTAGGGTTAGGATTAGGTTTAGGATGGGGTTAGGGCTAGGTTTAGGGTTAGGTTTGGGGTTAGGGTTACGGTTGTTGGTAGGCTTCGGGGTTGGTTTAGAGTTAGGGTTAGTGTTAGGGTTAGGGTTGGAGGTAGGGTTAGTGGTAGGGTTAGTGGTAGGGTTACGGTTAGGGTTAGGGATAGGGGTAGGGTTAGGGTTAGGGTTAGGAGTAGGGGTAGGGTTAGGGGTAGGTTTAGAGGTAGGGATAGGGGTAGTGTTAGGGTTAGGGGTAGTGTTAGGGGTAGGTTAGGGTTAGGGTTAGGGTTAGGATTAGGTTTAGGGTTAGCGTTAAGGTTAGGGTTACTGTTAGGGGTAGGGTTATGGGTAGGTTTAGGGTTAGGGTTAGGGGTAGAGTTAGGGGGAGGGTTAGGGTTAAGTGTTGGGTTAGGTTAAGGAATAGGGGTAGGGTTAGGGTAAGGGTTAGGTTTAGGGTTAGGGCTTGGTTATGGATAGGGTTAGGCTTACGGTTAGGGTTAGAGTTAGGAGTAGGTTTTGGGTTAGGGTTAGGATTAGGGTTAGGGTTAAAGTTAGGGCCGGTTAGGTGTAGAGAAACGGTTAGGGTGAGGGTTAGGGTTAGGGGTAGGGTTAGGGTTAGGGTTAGGATTAGCATTAGGGTTAGGGTTAAGGTTAGGGTTAGGGTTAGGGGTAGGGTTAGGGTTAGGGTTAGGGTTAGAGCTAGGGTTACGGTTAGGGTTAGGGGTAGGGGTAGGGTTAGTGTGAGGGTTAGGGTTAGGGTTAGGGGTAGGGTTAGGGTTAGGATTAGGGTTCCGGTTAGAGTTATGGGTAGGGTTAGGTTTAAGCGTAGGGTTAGGTTCAGGGGTAGGGATAGGGTTAGGGTTAGGGTTAGGGTTGGGATTAGGGTTAGGGTTAAAGTTAGGGTTAGGGTTAGGGGTAGGGTTAGGGTTAGGATTAGGGTTAGTGTTAGGGTTAGGATTAGGTTTAGGATGGGGTTAGGGCTAGGTTTAGGGTTAGGTTTGGGGTTAGGGTTATGGATGTTGGTAGGCTTAGGGGTTGGTTTAGAGTTAGGGTTAGTGTTAGGGTTAGGGTTGGAGGTAGGGTTAGTGGTAGGGTTAGGGTTAGGGATAGGGGTAGGGTTAGGGTTAGGGTTAGGAGTAGGGGTAGGGTTAGGGGTAGGGTTAGGGGTAGGTTTAGAGGTAGGGTTAGGGGTAGGGTTAGGGGTAGGGTTAGGGGTAGGTTTAGGGTTAGGGTTAGGGTTAGGGTTAGGATTAGGTTTAGGGTTAGCGTTAAGTTTAGGGATACGGTTAGGGGTAGGGTTATGGGTAGGTTTAGGGTTAGTGTTAGGGGTAGAGTTAGGGGGAGGGTTAGGGTTAAGTGTAGGTTTAGGTCAGGAGTTGGGTTAGGATTAGGGGTAGGGGTAGGGTTAGGGTTAGGGTTAGGGCTAGTGTTAGGGTTCGGATTAGGGTTAGGGTTAATGTTATGGTTAGGGTTGGGTGTAGGGTTAGGGTTAGGGTTAGAGTTAGGGGTAAGATTAGGGTTAGGATAAGGTTATGGTCAGGGGTTGGGTTAGAATTAGGGGTAGGGGTAGGGGTAGGGTTAGTGTTAGGGGTAGGGGTAGTGCTAGGGTTAGGGTTAGGGTTAGGGTTAGGCTTAGGGTTAGGGTTAGGGGTAGGGTTAGGGTTAGGGTTAGGGTAGGGTTAGGGGTAGGTTAGGGTGAGGGTTAGGGTTAGGGTTAGGGTTAGGGTTAGGGGTAAGGTTAGGGTTAGGATTAGGGTTTGGTTTAGAGTTAGGGTTAGGGTTAGGGTTAGGGTTAGGATTAGGGTTAGGGTTAATGTTAGGTTTGGGGTTAGGGGTACGGTTAGGGTTAGGATTAGGGTTACGGTTAGGGTTAGGATTATGGTTAGGGTTGTGGTTAGGGCTAGGTTTAGGGTTAGGTTTAGGGTTAGGGTTCGGTTTGGATGTAGGTTTAGGGGTTGGTTTATTGTTAGGGTTAGTGTTAGGGTTAGGGTTGGGTTAGGGTTAGTGGTAGGGTTAGGGTTAGGGTTAGGGGTAGGGTTATGGTTAGGGTTAGGAGAAGGGGTAGGGTTAGGGGTAGGTTTAGGGGTAGGTTTAGGAGTAGGATTAGGGATAGGGGTAGGGTTAGGTTAGGGGTAGGATTAGGGGTAGGGGTAGGATTAGGGTTAGGGTAGGGTTAGGGTTAGGGTTGGGGTTGGGATTAGGTTTAGGGTTAGGGTTAAGGTTAGGGTTACGGTTAGGGGTAAGGTTAGGGTTAGGTGTAGGGTTAGGTTTAGGGGTAGGGTAGGGTTAGGGTTAGGGTTAGGGTTAGGATTAGGGTTAGGGTTAATGTTATGGTTAGGGTTAGGTGTAAGGTTAGGGTTAGGGTTAGAGTTAGGATTAGGGTTAGGGTTAGGGTTAGGATTAGGGTTAGGTTTAGGGTTACGGCTAGGTTTAGGGTTAGGTTTAGGGTTACGGTTAGGGTTCGTAGTAGGTTTAGGGGTATGGTTAGGGTTATGGTTAGGGTTAGGGTTATAGTTGGGGGTAGGGTTAGTGGTAGGGTTAGGGTTAGGGGTAGGGGTAGGGTTATGGTTAGGGTTATGGTTAGGGGTAGGGTTAGGGGTAGGTTTAGTATTAGGGTTAGGGCTAGGGTTAGGGGTAGGGTTTTGGGTAGGGTTAGGTTTAGGGTTAGGGTTAGAGGTAGGGTTATGGTTAGGGTTAGGGATAGGATTATGTTTAGGGTTAGGGTTAGGGTTAGGGCTAGGGTTAGGTTTAGGGCTAGGGTTAGGGTTAGGGTTAGGGGTAGAGTTAGGGTTTTAGGGTTAGGGTTAGGGTTAGGGGTAGGTTTAGGGGTACGTTTAGGGTTAGGGGTAGGGGTTGGGTTTGGGTTAGGGTTAGGGTTAGGGGTAGGTTTAGGGTTACGGTAAGGGATAGGGGTAGGGATAGGGTTAGAGTTAGGGTTAGGGTTAGGGTTAGGGGTAGGGGTAGGGGTAGGGGTAGGGGTAGGGGTAGGAGTATGGGTAGGGTTAGGGTTAGAGTTAGGATTAGGGTTAGGGTCAAGTTTAGGCTTACGGTTAGGGGTAGAGTTATGGTTAGGGTTATGGTTAGGGTTACCCTTAGAGCTATGGTTAGGGTTAGGGTTAGGGTTAGGGGTAGGATTAGGGTTAGGGTTAATGTTATGGTTAGGGTTAGGTATAGCGTTAGGGTTAGGGATAGGATTAGGGTTAGGGTTAGGGTTAGGATTAGGGTTAGGGTTAGGGTTAGGTTTAGGGTTAGGGTTAGGGTTAGGGCTAGGGTTAGGGGTAGGGTTTTGGGTAGGGTTAGGGTTAGGGTTAGGGTTAGGATTAGTGTTAGGGTTAGGGTTAGGTTTAGGGTTGTGGTTAGGGGTAGGCTTAGGGTTATGTTTAGGGTTAGGGTTAGAGGTAGGGTTAGGGTTAGAGTTAGGGTTGCAGTTAGAGCTAGGGTTAGGGTTAGGGTTAGGGGTAGGGTTAGGATTAGGGTTCGGGTTAGGTGTAGTGTTAGGGTTACGGTAACGGTTAGGTTTAGCGTTAGGGGTAGGGTTACGGTTAGTGGTAGGGTTAGGGTTAGGGGTAGGTGTAGCGTAGGGGTAGGGTTAGTGTTAGGGTTAGGATTAGGAATAGGGTTAGGGTTAGGATTAGGGTTAGGGTTAGGGTTAGGGTTAGGGTTAGGGCTAGGGCTAGGGCTAGGTTTAGGGTTAGGGGTAGGGGTATGCTTAAGGTAAGGTTTTGGTTTAGGGTTAGTGTTGGGGGTAGGTTTAGGGGTAGGGTTAGGGTTATGGTTAGGGTAATGGTAAGGGTTAGGGTTTGGGTTAGGTGTAGGTTTAGGGTTAGGGTTAGGTTTAGGGGTAGGGGTAGGGTGAGGGTTAGGGTTAGGGTTATGATTAGGGTTAGGGTTAAAGTTAGGGTTAGGGTTAGGGGTAGGGTTAGGGTTAGAGTTAGGGTTAGGGGTAGGGTTCGGGTTAGGGTTAGGGTTAGGATTTGTGTTAGGGTTAGGGTAGGGTTAGAGTTAGGGGTACGGTTAGGGTTAGGGTTAGGGTTACGGTCAGAGGTGGGGTTAGGATTAGGGGTAGGTTTAGGGTTATGGTTATGGTTAGGGTTAGGGTTAGGGTTAGGGCTAGGGTTAGGGTTAGGGTTAGGCTTAGGGTTAGGGTTCGGGGTAGGTGTAGGGTTAGGGTTAGGGTTAAGATTAGGGTTAGGGTTAAAGTTAGGGTTAGTGTTAGGGGTAGGGGTGGGATTAGGGTTAGCGTTAGGGTTAGGGTTAGGGTTAGGGTTAGGATTAGGGTTAGGGTTAGAGTTAGGGGTACGGTTAGGTTTAGGGTTAGGGTTACGGTCAGGGGTTGGGTTAGCATTAGGGGTAGGGGCAGGGTTAGGGTTAGTGTTAGGGTTAGGGGTAGGGTTAGGGTTAGGGTTAGGGTTAGGACTTGGTTAGGGTTAGTGTTAGGCTTAGGGTTAGGGTTAGGGTTAGGGGTAGGGTTAGGGTTAGGTTAGGGCTAGGGTTAGGTTAGGGTTAGGGTTAAAGTAAGGGCGGGTTAGGTGCAGGTTTACGGTTAGGGTGAGGGTTAGTGTTAGGGGTAGGGTTAAGGTTAGGGTTGGTGTTAGGATTAAGTTTAGGGTTAGGGTTAAGTTTAGGGTTAGGTTAGGGGTAGGGTTAGGGTTAGGGTTAGGTTTAGGGTTAGAACTATGGTTTGGGTTAGGGTTAGGGTGAGGGGTAGGGGTAGGGTTAGGGTGAGGGTTAGGGTTAGGGTTAGGTGTAGGGTTAGGGTTAGGATTAGGGTTTGGGTTAGAGTTAGGGGTAGGGTTAGGGTTAGGGGTAGGGTTTGGTTTAGGGTTAGGGATAGGGTTAGGGTTAGGGTTAGGGTTGGTTTAGGATTAGGGTTAGGGTTAATGTTGGGATTAGGGTTAGGGTAGGGTTAGGGTTATTGTTAGGTTTAGGGTTAGGGTTGCGGTTAGGGCTAGGTTTAGCGTTAGGTTTAGGGTTAGGGTTAGGGTTGGTGGTAGGTTTAGGGGTTGGTTTAGGGTTAGGGTTAGTGTTAGGGGTAGGGTTAGGGTTAGGGTTAGGAGTAGGGGTAGGGTTAGTGGTAGGGTTTGGGGTAGGTTTAGGGGTAGGTTTAGGGGTAGGGGTAGGGTTAGTGTTAGGGGTAGGATTAGGGGTAGGGGTAGGGTTAGGGGTAGGGGTTGGGGTAGGGTTAGGGTTAGGGTTAGGATTAGGTTTAGGGTTAGGGTTAAGGTTAGGGTTACGGTTAGGGGTAGGTTTAGGGGTATGGTTAGGGTTATGAATAGGGTTAGAGTTAGGGATAGAGTTAGGTATAGGGTTAGTTTTAGGGGTAGGGGTAGGGTTAGGGTTAGGGTTAGGGTTAGGATTAGGATTAGGTTTAGGGTTAATGTTATGGTTAGGGTTATGTGTAGGGTCAGGGTTAGGGTTAGGATTAGGGTTAGGTTTAGGGTTAGGATTAGGGGTAGGGTTAGGGTTAGGGCTAGGTTTAGGGTTAGGTTTAGGGTTACGATTAGGGTCGTGGTAGGTTTAGGGATATGGTTAGTGTTAGGGTTAGGGTTAGGGTTAGGGCTAGGTTTAGGGTTAGGTTTAGGGTTAGGGTTTGGGTTAGGGTTAGGGCTAGGGTTAGGGGTATGGTTAGGGTTAGGGTTAGGGTTAGGTTGAGGTTTAGGGTTAGGGTTAGGGCTAGGGTTAGGGGTAGGGTTTTGGGTAGGTTAGGGTTAGGTTTAGGGTTAGAAGTAGGGTTAGTGTTAGGGTTAGGTTTAGGATTAGTGTTAGGGTTAGGGTTAGGTTTAGGGTGTGGTTAGGGGTAGGCTTAGGGTTATGTTTAGGGTTAGGGTTAGAGTTAGGGTTAGGGTTAGGTTTAGGGTTAGGGTTACAGTTAGAGCTAGGGTTAGGGTTAGGGTTAGGGGTAGGGTTAGGATTAGGGTTCGGGTTAGGTGTAGTGTTAGGTTTACGGTAACGGTTAGGTTTAGCGTTAGGGGTAGGGTTACGGTTAGTGGTAGGTTTAGGGTTAGGGGTAGGGGTACAGTGAGAGTTAGGGTTAGGGTTAGGATTAGGATTAGGGTTAGGGTTAAAGTTAGAGTTAGGTTTAGGGGTAGGGTTAGGGTTAGGGTTAGGGTTAGGGGTAGGGTTAGGGTTAGGATTTGTGTTAGGGTTAGGGTAGGGTTAGTTAGGGGTACTTTTAGGGTTAGGGTTAGGGTTACGGTCAGAGGTGGGGTTAGGATTAGGGGTAGGGGTAGGGTTAGGGTTAGGGTTAGGGGTAGGGTTAGGTTTAGGGTTAGGGTTAGGGTTAGGGTTAGGGTTAGGGCTAGGGTTAGGGTTAGGGTTAGGCTAAGGTTTAGGGTTAGGGGTAGGGGTAGGGTTAGGGTTAGGATTAGGATTAGGGTTAGGGTTAAAGTTAGGGTTAGGTTTAGTGTTAGGGTTAGGGTTAGGATCAGGGTTAGGGTTAGGTTTAGGGTTAGGGTTAGGTTTTGGGTTAGGGTTAGGTTTTGGGTTAGGGTTAGGGTTAGGGTTAGGGTTAGGGAAACGGTTAGGGTTAGGGTTAGGGTTAGGGTTAGGGTTAGTTTAGGGTTAGGGTTTGGGATAGGGAAACGGTAAATGTTAGGGTTAGGGTTAGGGTTAGGTTTAGTGTTAGGGTTAGCGTTAGGATTAGGGTTAGGGTTAGGGTTAGGTTTAGGGTTAGTGTTAGGGTTAGGGTTTGGGTTAGGGTTAGGTTTTGGGTTAGGGTTAGGGTTAGGGGTAGGGTTAGGTTTAGGATTAGGGTTAGGGTTAGGGAAACGGTAAAGATTATGGTTAGGTTTAGGGTTAGGGTTAGGTTTAGCGTTAGGGTTAGGGATAGGGGTAGGGTTAGGGTTACGGTTAGGAGTAGGGGTAGGGTTAGGGGTAGGGTTAGGGGTAGGTTTAGAGGTAGCGTTAGGGGTAGGGTTAGGGGTAGGTTTAGGGTTAGGGTTAGGGTTAGGATTAGGTTTAGGGTTAGCGTTAAGTTTAGGGATACGGTTAGGGGTAGGGTTATGGGTAGGTTTAGGGTTAGTGTTAGGGGTAGAGTTAGGGGGAGGGTTAGGGTTAAGTGTAGGGTTAGGTCAGGAGTTGGGTTAGGATTAGGGGTAGGGGTAGGGTTAGGGTTAGGGTTAGGGCTAGTGTTAGGGTTCGGATTAGGGTTAGGGTTAATGTTATGGTTAGGGTTGGGTGTAGGGTTAGGGTTAGGGTTAGAGTTAGGGGTAAGATTAGGGTTAGGGTTAAGGTTATGGTCAGGGGTTGGGTTAGGATTAGGGGTAGGGTTAGGGGTAGGGTTAGTGTTAGGGGTAGGGGTAGTGCTAGGGTTAGGGTTAGGGTTAGGGTTAGGCTTAGGGTTAGGGTTAGGGGTAGGGTTAGGGTTAGGGTTAGGGTTAGGGTAGGGTTAGGGGTAGGTTAGGGTGAGGGTTAGGGTTAGGGTTAGGGTTAGGGTTAGGGGTAAGGTTAGGGTTAGGATTAGGGTTTGGTTTAGAGTTAGGGTTAGGGTTAGGGTTAGGGTTAGGATTAGGGTTAGGGTTAATGTTAGGTTTGGGGTTAGGGGTACGGTTAGGGTTAGGATTAGGGTTACGGTTAGGGTTAGGATTATGGTTAGGGTTGTGGTTAGGGCTAGGTTTAGGGTTAGGTTTAGGGTTAGGGTTCGGTTTGGATGTAGGTTTAGGGGTTGGTTTATTGTTAGGGTTAGTGTTAGGGTTAGGGTTGGGTTGGGGTTAGTGGTAGGGTTAGGGTTAGGGTTAGGGGTAGGGTTAGGGTTAGGGTTAGGAGAAGGGGTAGGGTTAGGGGTAGGTTTAGGGGTAGGTTTAGGAGTAGGATTAGGGATAGGGGTAGGGTTAGGTTAGGGGTAGGATTAGGGGTAGGGGTAGGATTAGGGTTAGGGTAGGGTTAGGGTTAGGGTTGAGGTTGGGATTAGGTTTAGGGTTAGGGTTACGGTTATGGGTAAGGTTAGGGTTAGGTGTAGGGTTAGGTTTAGGGGTAGGGTAGGGTTAGGGTTAGGGTTAGGGTTAGGATTAGGGTTAGGGTTAATGTTATGGTTAGGGTTAGGTGTAAGGTTAGGGTTAGGGTTAGAGTTAGGATTAGGGTTAGGGTTAGGGTTAGGATTAGGGTTAGGTTTAGGGTTACGGCTAGGTTTAGGGTTAGGTTTAGGGTTACGGTTAGGGTTCGTAGTAGGTTTAGGGGTATGGTTAGGGTTATGGTTAGGGTTAGGGTTATAGTTGGGGGTAGGGTTAGTGGTAGGGTTAGGGTTAGGGGTAGGGGTAGGGTTATGGTTAGGGTTATGGTTAGGGGTAGGGTTAGGGGTAGGTTTAGTATTAGGGTTAGGGCTAGGGTTAGGGGTAGGGTTTTGGGTAGGGTTAGGTTTAGGGTTAGGGTTAGAGGTAGGGTTATGGTTAGGGTTAGGGATAGGATTATGTTTCGGGTTAGGGTTAGGGTTAGGGCTAGGGTTAGGTTTAGGGCTAGGGTTAGGGTTAGGGTTAGGGGTAGAGTTAGGGTTTTAGGGTTAGGGGTAGGTTTAGGGGTACGTTTAGGGTTAGAGGTAGGGGTTGGGTTTGGGTTAGGTTTAGGGTTAGGGGTAGGTTTAGGGTTACGGTAAGGGATAGGGGTAGGGATAGGGTTAGAGTTAGGGTTAGGGTTAGGGGTAGGGTTAGGGGTAGGGGTAGGGGTAGGGGTAGGAGTAGGGGTAGGGTTAGGGTTAGAGTTAGGATTAGGGTTAGGGTCAAGTTTAGGCTTACGGTTAGGGGTAGAGTTATGGTTAGGGTTATGGTTAGGGTTACCCTTAGAGCTATGGTTAGGGTTAGGGTTAGGGTTAGGGGTAGGATTAGGGTTAGGGTTAATGTTATGGTTAGGGTTAGGTATAGCGTTAGGGTTAGGGTTAGGATTAGGGTTAGGGTTAGGGTTAGGATTAGGGTTAGGGTTAGGGTTAGGTTTAGGGTTAGGGTTAGGGTTAGGGCTAGGGTTAGGGGTAGGGTTTTGGGTAGGGTTAGGGTTAGGGTTAGGGTTAGGGTTAGGATTAGTGTTAGGGTTAGGGTTAGGTTTAGGGTTGTGGTTAGGGGTAGGCTTAGGGTTATGTTTAGGGTTAGGGTTAGAGGTAGGGTTAGGGTTAGAGTTAGGGTTGCAGTTAGAGCTAGGGTTAGGGTTAGGGTTAGGGGTAGGGTTAGGATTAGGGTTCGGGTTAGGTGTAGTGTTAGGGTTACGGTAACGGTTAGGTTTAGCGTTAGGGGTAGGGTTACGGTTAGTGGTAGGGTTAGGGTTAGGGGTAGGTGTAGCGTAGGGGTAGGGTTAGTGTTAGGGTTAGGATTAGGAATAGGGTTAGGGTTAGGATTAGGGTTAGGGTTAGGGTTAGGGTTAGGGCTAGGGCTAGGGCTAGGTTTAGGGTTAGGGGTAGGGGTATGCTTAAGGTAAGGTTTTGGTTTAGGGTTAGTGTTGGGGGTAGTTTTAGTGGTAGGGTTAGGGTTATGGTTAGGGTAATGGTAAGGGTTAGGGTTTGGGTTAGGTGTAGGGTTAGGGTTAGGGTTAGGTTTAGGGGTAGGGGTAGGGTGAGGGTTAGGGTTAGGGTTATGATTAGGGTTAGGGTTAAAGTTAGGGTTAGGGTTAGGGGTAGGGTTAGGGTTAGAGTTAGGGTTAGGGGTAGAGTTCGGGTTAGGGTTAGGGTTAGGATTTGTGTTAGGGTTAGGGTAGGGTTAGAGTTAGGGGTACGGTTAGGGTTAGGGTTAGGGTTACGGTCAGAGGTGGGGTTAGGATTAGGGGTAGGTTTAGGGTTATGGTTATGGTTAGGGTTAGGGTTAGGGTTAGGGCTAGGGTTAGGGTTAGGGTTATGCTTAGGGTTAGGGTTAGGGGTAGGTGTAGGGTTAGGGTTAGGGTTAAGATTAGGGTTAGGGTTAAAGTTAGGGTTAGTGTTAGGGATAGGGGTGGGATTAGGGTTAGCGTTAGGGTTAGGGTTAGGGTTAGGTTTAGGATTAGGGTTAGGGTTAGAGTTAGGGTTAGGGTTAGAGTTAGGGGTACAGTTAGGGTTAGGGTTAGGGTTACGGTCAGGGGTTGGGTTAGCATTAGGGGTAGGGGCAGGGTTAGGGTTAGTGTTAGGGTTAGGGGTAGGGTTAGGGTTAGGGTTAGGGTTAGGACTTGGTTAGGGTTAGTGTTAGGCTTAGGGTTAGGGTTAGGGGTAGGGGTAGGGTTAGGGTTAGGTTAGGGCTAGGGTTAGGTTAGGGTTAGGGTTAAAGTAAGGGCGGGTTAGGTGCAGGTTTACAGTTAGGGTGAGGGTTAGGGTTAGGGGTAGGGTTAAGGTTAGGGTTAGTGTTAGGATTAGGTTTAGGGTTAGGGTTAAGTTTAGGGTTAGGTTAGGGGTAGGGTTAGGGTTAGGGTTAGGGTTAGGGTTAGAACTATGGTTTGGGTTAGGGTTAGGGTGAGGGGTAGGGGTAGGGTTAGGGTGAGGGTTAGGGTTAGGGTTAGGTGTAGGGTTAGGGTTAGGATTAGGGTTTGGGTTAGAGTTAGGGGTAGGGTTAGGGTTAGGGGTAGGGTTTGGTTTAGGGTTAGGGATAGGGTTAGGGTTAGGGTTAGGGTTGGTTTAGGATTAGGGTTAGGGTTAATGTTGGGATTAGGGTTAGGGTAGGGTTAGGGTTATTGTTAGGATTAGGGTTAGGGTTGCGGTTAGGGCTAGGTTTAGCGTTAGGTTTAGGGTTAGGGTTAGGGTTGGTGGTAGGTTTAGGGGTTGGTTTAGGGTTAGGGTTAGTGTTAGGGGTAGGGTTAGGGTTAGGGTTAGGAGTAGGGGTAGGGTTAGTGGTAGGGTTTGGGGTAGGTTTAGGGGTAGGTTTAGGGGTAGGGGTAGGGTTAGTGTTAGGGGTAGGATTAGGGGTAGGGGTAGGGTTAGGGGTAAGGGTTGGGGTAGGGTTAGTGTTAGGGCTAGGGTTAGGGTTAGGGGTAGAGTTAGGGTGAGGGTTAGGGTTAGGGGTAGGGTTAAGGTTAGGGTTAGTGTTAGGATTAGGTTTAGGGTTAGGGTTAAGTTTAGGGTTAGGTTAGGTGTAGGGTTAGGGTTAGGGTTAGGGTTAGGGTTAGAACTATGGTTTGGGTTAGGGTTAGGGTGAGGGGTAGGGGTAGGGTTAGGGTGAGGGTTAGGGTTAGGGTTAGGTGTAGGGTTAGGGTTAGGATTAGGGTTTGGGTTAGAGTTAGGGGTAGGGTTAGGGTTAGGGGTAGGGTTTGGTTTAGGGTTAGGGATAGGGTTAGGGTTAGGGTTAGGGTTGGTTTAGGATTAGGGTTAGGGTTAATGTTGGGATTAGGGTTAGGGTAGGGTTAGGGTTATTGTTAGGATTAGGGTTAGGGTTGCGGTTAGGGCTAGGTTTAGCGTTAGGTTTAGGGTTAGGGTTAGGGTTGGTGGTAGGTTTAGGGGTTGGTTTAGGGTTAGGGTTAGTGTTAGGGGTAGGGTTAGGGTTAGGGTTAGGAGTAGGGGTAGGGTTAGTGGTAGGGTTTGGGGTAGGTTTAGGGGTAGGTTTAGGGGTAGGGGTAGGGTTAGTGTTAGGGGTAGGATTAGGGGTAGGGGTAGGGTTAGGGGTAAGGGTTGGGGTAGGGTTAGTGTTAGGGCTAGGGTTAGGGTTAGGGTTAGGGGTAGAGTTAGGGATTAGGGTTAGGGTTAGGGTTAGGGGTAGGTTTAGGGGTACGTTTAGGATTAGGGGTAGGGGTTGGGTTTGGGTTAGGGTTAGGGTTAGGGGTAGGTTTAGGGTTACGGTAAGGGATAGGGGTAGGGATAGGGTTAGAGTTAGGGTTAGGGGTAGGGGTAGGGTTAGGGGTAGGGGTAGGGGTAGGAGTAGGGGTAGGGTTAGGGTTAGAGTTAGGATTAGGGTTGGGGTCAAATTTAGGCTTACGGTTAGGGGTAGAGTTATGGTTAGGGTTATGGTTAGGGTTACCCTTAGAGCTATGGTTAGGGTTAGGGTTAGGGTTAGGGGTAGGATTAGGGTTAGGGTTAATGTTATGGTTAGGGTTAGGTATAGCGTTAGGGTTAGGGTTAGGATTAGGGTTAGGGTTAGGGTTAGGATTAGGGTTAGGGTTAGGTTTAGGTTTAGGGTTAGGGTTAGGGTTAGGGCTAGGGTTAGGGGTAGGGTTTTGGGTAGGGTTAGGGTTAGGGTTAGGGTTAGGATTAGTGTTAGGGTTAGGGTTAGGTTTAGGGTTGTGGTTAGGGGTAGGCTTAGGGTTATGTTTAGGGTTAGGGTTAGAGGTAGGGTTAGGGTTAGATTTAGGGTTGCAGTTAGAGCTAGGGTTAGGGTTAGGGTTAGGGGTAGGGTTAGGATTAGGGTTCGGGTTAGGTGTAGTGTTAGGGTTACGGTAACGGTTAGGTTTAGCGTTAGGGGTAGGGTTACGGTTAGTGGTAGGGTTAGGGTTAGGGGTAGGTGTAGCGTAGGGGTAGGGTTAGTGTTAGGGTTAGGATTAGGAATAGGGTTAAGGTTAGGATTAGGGTTAGGGTTAGGGTTAGGGTTAGGGCTAGGGCTAGGTCTAGGTTTAGGGTTAGGGGTAGGGGTATGCTTAAGGTAAGGTTTTGGTTTAGGGTTAGTGTTGGGGGTAGGTTTAGGGGTAGGGTTAGGGTTATGGTTAGGGTAATGGTAAGGGTTAGGGTTCGGGTTAGGTGTAGGGTTAGGGTTAGGGTTAGGTTTAGGGGTAGGGGTAGGGTGAGGGTTAGGGTTAGGGTTATGATTAGGGTTAGGGTTAAAGTTAGGGTTAGGGTTAGGGGTAGGGGTAGGGTTAGAGTTAGGGTTAGGGGTAGGGTCCGGGTTAGGGTTAGGGTTAGGATTTGTGTTAGGGTTAGGGTAGGGTTAGAGTTAGGGGTACGGTTAGGGTTAGGGTTAGGGTTACGGTCAGAGTTGGGGTTAGGATTAGGGGTAGGTTTAGGGTTATGGTTATGGTTAGGGTTAGGGTTAGGGTTAGGGCTAGGGTTAGGGTTAGGGTTAGGCTTAGGGTTAGGGTTAGGGGTAGGTGTAGGGTTAGGGTTAGGGTTAAGATTAGGGTTAGGGTTAAAGTTAGGGTTAGTGTTAGGGGTAGGGGTGGGATTAGGGTTAGCGTTAGGGTTAGGGTTAGGGTTAGGGTTAGGATTAGGGTTAGGGTTAGAGTTAGGGGTACGGTTAGGTTTAGGGTTAGGGTTACGGTCAGGGGTTGGGTTAGCATTAGGGGTAGGGGCAGGGTTAGGGTTAGTGTTAGGGTTAGGGGTAGGGTTAGGGTTAGGGTTAGGGTTAGGACTTGGTTAGGGTTAGTGTTAGGCTTAGGGTTAGGGTTAGGGTTAGGGGTAGTGTTAGGGTTAGGTTAGGGCTAGGGTTAGGTTAGGGTTAGGGTTAAAGTAAGGGCGGGTTAGGTGCAGGTTTACGGTTAGGGTGAGGGTTAGGGTTAGGGGTAGGGTTAAGGTTAGGGTTAGTGTTAGGATTAGGTTTAGGGTTAGGGTTAAGTTTAGGGTTAGGTTAGGGGTAGGGTTAGGGGTAGGGTTAGGGTTAGGGTTAGAACTATGGTTTGGGTTAGGGTTAGGGTGAGGGGTAGGGGTAGGGTTAGGGTGAGGGTTAGGGTTAGGGTTAGGTGTAGGGTTAGGGTTAGGATTAGGGTTTGGGTTAGAGTTAGGGGTAGGGTTAGGGTTAGGTGTAGGGTTTGGTTTAGGGTTAGGGATAGGGTTAGGGTTAGGGTTAGGGTTGGTTTAGGATTAGGGTTAGGGTTAATGTTGGGATTAGGGTTAGGGTAGGGTTAGGGTTATTGTTAGGATTAGGGTTAGGGTTGCGGTTAGGGCTAGGTTTAGCGTTAGGTTTAGGGTTAGGGTTAGGGTTGGTGGTAGGTTTAGGGGTTGGTTTAGGGTTAGGGTTAGTGTTAGGGGTAGGGTTAGGGTTAGGGTTAGGAGTAGGGGTAGGGTTAGTGGTAGGGTTTGGGGTAGGTTTAGGGGTAGGTTTAGGGGTAGGGGTAGGGTTAGTGTTAGGGGTAGGATTAGGGGTAGGGGTAGGGTTAGGGGTAGGGGTTGGGGTAGGGTTAGGGTTAGGGTTAGGATTAGGTTTAGGGTTAGGGTTAAGGTTAGGGTTACGGTTAGGGGTAGGTTTAGGGGTATGGTTAGGGTTATGAATAGGGTTAGAGTTAGGGATAGAGTTAGGTATAGGGTTAGTTTTAGGGGTAGGGGTAGGGTTAGGGTTAGGGTTAGGGTTAGGATTAGGTTTAGGGTTAATGTTATGGTTAGGGTTATGTGTAGGGTCAGGGTTAGGGTTAGGATTAGGGTTAGGTTTAGGGTTAGGATTAGGGGTAGGGTTAGGGTTAGGGCTAGGTTTAGGGTTAGGTTTAGGGTTACGATTAGGGTCGTGGTAGGTTTAGGGATATGGTTAGTGTTAGGGTTAGGGTTAGGATTAGGGCTAGGTTTAGGGTTAGGTTTAGGGTTAGGGTTTGGGTTAGGGTTAGGGCTAGGGTTAGGGGTATGGTTAGGGTTAGGGTTAGAGTTAGGTTTAGGTTTAGGGTTAGGTTTAGGGCTAGGGTTAGGGGTAGGGTTTTGGGTAGGGTTAGGGTTAGGATTAGGGTTAGAAGTAGGGTTAGGGTTAGGGTTAGGTTTAGGATTAGTGTTAGGGTTAGGGTTAGGTTTAGGGTGTGGTTAGGGGTAGGCTTAGGGTTGTGTTTAGGGTTAGGGTTAGAGTTAGGGTTAGGGTTAGGTTTAGGGTTAGGGTTACAGTTAGAGCTAGGGTTAGGGTTAGGGTTAGGGGTAGGGTTAGGATTAGGGTTCGGGTTAGGTGTAGTGTTAGGTTTACGGTAACGGTTAGGTTTAGCGTTAGGGGTAGGGTTACGGTTAGTGGTAGGTTTAGGGTTAGGGGTAGGGGTACAGTGAGAGTTAGGGTTAGGGTTAGGATTAGGATTAGGGTTAGGGTTAAAGTTAGAGTTAGGTTTAGGGGTAGGGTTAGGGTTAGGGTTAGGGTTAGGGGTAGGGTTAGGGTTAGGATTTGTGTTAGGGTTAGGGTAGGGTTAGTTAGGGGTACTTTTAGGGTTAGGGTTAGGGTTACGGTCAGAGGTGGGGTTAGGATTAGGGGTAGGGGTAGGGTTAGGGTTAGGGTTAGGGGTAGGGTTAGGTTTAGGGTTAGGGTTAGGGTTAGGGTTAGGGTTAGGGCTAGGGTTAGGGTTAGGGTTAGGCTAAGGTTTAGGGTTAGGGGTAGGGGTAGGGTTAGGGTAAGGGTTAGGGTTAGGGTTATGGTTAGGGAAACGGTAAGGGTTAGGGTTAGGGTTAGGTTTAGGTTTAGTGTTAGGGTTAGCGTTAGGATTAGGGTTAGGGTTAGGGTTAGGTTTAGGGTTAGGGTTAGGGTTAGGGTTTGGGTTAGGGTTAGGTTTTGGGTTAGGGTTAGGGTTAGGGTTTGGGTTAGAGTTAGGGGTAGGGTTAGGGTTAGGGGTAGGGTTTGGTTTAGGGTTAGGGATAGGGTTAGGGTTAGGGTTAGGGTTGGTTTAGGATTAGGGTTAGGGTTAATGTTGGGATTAGGGTTAGGGTAGGGTTAGGGTTATTGTTAGGTTTAGGGTTAGGGTTGCGGTTAGGGCTAGGTTTAGCGTTAGGTTTAGGGTTAGGGTTAGGGTTGGTGGTAGGTTTAGGGGTTGGTTTAGGGTTAGGGTTAGTGTTAGGGGTAGGGTTAGGGTTAGGGTTAGGAGTAGAGGTAGGGTTAGTGGTAGGGTTTGGGGTAGGTTTAGGGGTAGGTTTAGGGGTAGGGGTAGGGTTAGTGTTAGGGGTAGGATTAGGGGTAGGGGTAGGGTTAGGGGTAGGGGTTGGGGTAGGGTTAGGGTTAGGGTTAGGATTAGGTTTAGGGTTAGGGTTAAGGTTAGGGTTACGGTTAGGGGTAGGTTTAGGGGTATGGTTAGGGTTATGAATAGGGTTAGAGTTAGGGATAGAGTTAGGTATAGGGTTAGTTTTAGGGGTAGGGGTAGGGTTAGGGTTAGGGTTAGGGTTAGGATTAGGTTTAGGGTTAATGTTATGGTTAGGGTTATGTGTAGGGTCAGGGTTAGGGTTAGGATTAGGGTTAGGTTTAGGGTTAGGATTAGGGGTAGGGTTAGGGTTAGGGCTAGGTTTAGGGTTAGGTTTAGGGTTACGATTAGGGTCGTGGTAGGTTTAGGGATATGGTTAGTGTTAGGGTTAGGGTTAGGGTTAGGGCTAGGTTTAGGGTTAGGTTTAGGGTTAGGGTTTGGGTTAGGGTTAGGGCTAGGGTTAGGGGTATGGTTAGGGTTAGGGTTAGGGTTAGGTTTAGGTTTAGGGTTAGGGTTAGGGCTAGGGTTAGGGGTATGGTTAGGGTTAGGGTTAGGGTTAGGTTTAGGATTAGTTTTAGGGTTAGGGTTAGGTTTAGGGTGTGGTTAGGGGTAGGCTTAGGGTTATGTTTAGGGTTAGGGTTAGAGTTAGGGTTAGGGTTAGGTTTAGGGTTAGGGTTACAGTTAGAGCTAGGGTTAGGGTTAGGGTTAGGGGTAGGGTTAGGATTAGGGTTCGGGTTAGGTGTAGTGTTAGGTTTACGGTAACGGTTAGGTTTAGCGTTAGGGGTAGGGTTACGGTTAGTGGTAGGTTTAGGGTTAGGGGTAGGGGTACAGTGAGAGTTAGGGTTAGGGTTAGGATTAGGATTAGGGTTAGGGTTAAAGTTAGAGTTAGGTTTAGGGGTAGGGTTAGGGTTAGGGTTAGGGTTAGGGGTAGGGTTAAGGTTAGGATTTGTGTTAGGGTTAGGGTAGGGTTAGTTAGGGGTACTTTTAGGGTTAGGGTTAGGGTTACGGTCAGAGGTGGGGTTAGGATTAGGGGTAGGGGTAGGGTTAGGGTTAGGGTTAGGGGTAGGGTTAGGTTTAGGATTAGGGTTAGGGTTAGGGTTAGGGTTAGGGCTAGGGTTAGGGTTAGGGTTAGGCTAAGGTTTAGGGTTAGGGGTAGGGGTAGGGTTAGGGTAAGGGTTAGGGTTAGGGTTATGGTTAGGGAAACGGTAAGGGTTAGGGTTAGGGTTAGGTTTAGGTTTAGTGTTAGGGTTAGCGTTAGGATTAGGGTTAGGGTTAGGGTTAGGTTTAGGGTTAGGGTTAGGGTTAGGGTTTGGGTTAGGGTTAGGTTTTGGGTTAGGGTTAGGGTTAGGGTTTGGGTTAGAGTTAGGGGTAGGGTTAGGGTTAGGGGTAGGGTTTGGTTTAGGGTTAGGGATAGGGTTAGGGTTAGGGTTAGGGTTGGTTTAGGATTAGGGTTAGGGTTAGGGTTAATGTTGGGATTAGGGTTAGGGTAGGGTTAGGGTTATTGTTAGGTTTAGGGTTAGGGTTGCGGTTAGGGCTAGGTTTAGCGTTAGGTTTAGGGTTAGGGTTAGGGTTGGTGGTAGGTTTAGGGGTTGGTTTAGGGTTAGGGTTAGTGTTAGGGGTAGGGTTAGGGTTAGGGTTAGGAGTAGGGGTAGGGTTAGTGGTAGGGTTTGGGGTAGGTTTAGGGGTAGGTTTAGGGGTAGGGGTAGGGTTAGTGTTAGGGGTAGGATTAGGGGTAGGGGTAGGGTTAGGGGTAGGGGTTGGGGTAGGGTTAGGGTTAGGGTTAGGATTAGGTTTAGGGTTAGGGTTAAGGTTAGGGTTACGGTTAGGGGTAGGTTTAGGGGTATGGTTAGGGTTATGAATAGGGTTAGAGTTAGGGATAGAGTTAGGTATAGGGTTAGTTTTAGGGGTAGGGGTAGGGGTAGGGTTAGGGTTAGGGTTAGGGTTAGGATTAGGTTTAGGGTTAATGTTATGGTTAGGGTTATGTGTAGGGTCAGGGTTAGGGTTAGGATTAGGGTTAGGTTTAGGGTTAGGATTAGGGGTAGGGTTAGGGTTAGGGCTAGGTTTAGGGTTAGGTTTAGGGTTACGATTAGGGTCGTGGTAGGTTTAGGGATATGGTTAGTGTTAGGGTTAGGGTTAGGGTTAGGGCTAGGTTTAGGGTTAGGTTTAGGGTTAGGGTTTGGGTTAGGGTTAGGGCTAGGGTTAGGGGTATGGTTAGGGTTAGGGTTAGGGTTAGGTTTAGGTTTAGGGTTAGGGTTAGGGCTAGGGTTAGGGGTAGGGTTTTGGGTAGGGTTAGGGCTAGGTTTAGGGTTAGAAGTAGGGTTAGGGTTAGGGTTAGGTTTAGGATTAGTGTTAGGGTTAGGGTTAGGTTTAGGGTGTGGTTAGGGGTAGGCTTAGGGTTATGTTTAGGGTTAGGGTTAGAGTTAGGGTTAGGGTTAGGTTTAGGGTTAGGGTTACAGTTAGAGCTAGGGTTAGGGTTAGGGTTAGGGGTAGGGTTAGGATTAGGGTTCGGGTTAGGTGTAGTGTTAGGTTTACGGTAACGGTTAGGTTTAGCGTTAGGGGTAGGGTTACGGTTAGTGGTAGGTTTAGGGTTAGGGGTAGGGGTACAGTGAGAGTTAGGGTTAGGGTTAGGATTAGGATTAGGGTTAGGGTTAAAGTTAGAGTTAGGTTTAGGGGTAGTGTTAGGGTTAGGGTTAGGGTTAGGGGTAGGGTTAGGGTTAGGATTTGTGTTAGGGTTAGGGTAGGGTTAGTTAGGGGTACTTTTAGGGTTAGGGTTAGGGTTACGGTCAGAGGTGGGGTTAGGATTAGGGGTAGGGGTAGGGTTAGGGTTAGGGTTAGGGGTAGGGTTAGGTTTAGGGTTAGGGGTAGGGTTAGGGTTAGGGTTAGGGCTAGGGTTAGGGTTAGGGTTAGGCTAAGGTTTAGGGTGAGGGGTAGGGGTAGGGTTAGGGTTAGGATTAGGATTAGGGTTAGGGTTAAAGTTAGGGTTAGGTTTAGTGTTAGGGTTAGGGTTAGGATCAGGGTTAGGGTTAGGGTTATGTTTAGGGTTAGGGTTAGGTTTTGGGTTAGGGTTAGGTTTTGGGTTAGGGTTAGGGTTAGGGTTAGGGAAACGGTTAGGGTTAGGGTTAGGGTTAGGGTTAGGGTTAGTTTAGGGTTAGGGTTTGGGATAGGGAAACGGTAAATGTTAGGGTTAGGGTTAGGGTTAGGTTTAGTGTTAGGGTTAGCGTTAGGATTAGGGTTAGGGTTAGGGTTAGGTTTAGGGTTAGGGTTAGGGTTAGGGTTTGGGTTAGGGTTAGGGTTTGGGTTAGGGTTAGGTTTAGGGGTAGGGTTAGGTTTAGGATTAGGGTTAGGGTTAGGGAAACGGTAAAGATTATGGTTAGGTTTAGGGTTAGGGTTAGGTTTAGCGTTAGGGTTAGGGATAGGGGTAGGGTTAGGGTTACGGTTAGGAGTAGGGGTAGGGTTAGGGGTAGGGTTAGGGGTAGGTTTAGAGGTAGCGTTAGGGGTAGGGTTAGGGGTAGGTTTAGGGTTAGGGTTAGGGTTAGGATTAGGTTTAGGGTTAGCGTTAAGTTTAGGGATACGGTTAGGGGTAGGGTTATGGGTAGGTTTAGGGTTATTGTTAGGGGTAGAGTTAGGGGGAGGGTTAGGGTTAAGTGTAGGGTTAGGTCAGGAGTTGGGTTAGGATTAGGGGTAGGGGTAGGGTTAGGGTTAGGGTTAGGGCTAGTGTTAGGGTTCGGATTAGGGTTAGGGTTAATGTTATGGTTAGGGTTGGGTGTAGGGTTAGGGTTAGGGTTAGAGTTAGGGGTAAGATTAGGGTTAGGGTTAAGGTTATGGTCAGGGGTTGGGTTAGGATTAGGGGTAGGGTTAGGGGTAGGGTTAGTGTTAGGGGTAGGGGTAGTGCTAGGGTTAGGGTTAGGGTTAGGGTTAGGCTTAGGGTTAGGGTTAGGGGTAGGGTTAGGGTTAGGGTTAGGGTTAGGGTAGGGTTAGGGGTAGGTTAGGGTGAGGGTTAGGGTTAGGGTTAGGGTTAGGGTTAGGGGTAAGGTTAGGGTTAGGATTAGGGTTTGGTTTAGAGTTAGGGTTAGGGTTAGGGTTAGGGTTAGGATTAGGGTTAGGGTTAATGTTAGGTTTGGGGTTAGGGGTACGGTTAGGGTTAGGAATAGGGTTACGGTTAGGGTTAGGATTATGGTTAGGGTTGTGGTTAGGGCTAGGTTTAGGGTTAGGTTTAGGGTTAGGGTTCGGTTTGGATGTAGGTTTAGGGGTTGGTTTATTGTTAGGGTTAGTGTTAGGGTTAGGGTTGGGTTAGGGTTAGTGGTAGGGTTAGGGTTAGGGTTAGGGGTAGGGTTAGGGTTAGGGTTAGGAGAAGGGGTAGGGTTAGGGGTAGGTTTAGGGGTAGGTTTAGGAGTAGGATTAGGGATAGGGGTAGGGTTAGGTTAGGGGTAGGATTAGGGGTAGGGGTAGGATTAGGGTTAGGGTAGGGTTAGGGTTAGGGTTGAGGTTGGGATTAGGTTTAGGGTTAGGGTTAAGGTTAGGGTTACGGTTATGGGTAAGGTTAGGGTTAGGTGTAGGGTTAGGTTTAGGGGTAGGGTAGGGTTAGGGTTAGGGTTAGGGTTAGGATTAGGGTTAGGGTTAATGTTATGGTTAGGGTTAGGTGTAAGGTTAGGGTTAGGGTTAGAGTTAGGATTAGGGTTAGGGTTAGGGTTAGGATTAGGGTTAGGTTTAGGGTTACGGCTAGGTTTAGGGTTAGGTTTAGGGTTACGGTTAGGGTTCGTAGTAGGTTTAGGGGTATGGTTAGGGTTATGGTTAGGGTTAGGGTTATAGTTGGGGGTAGGGTTAGTGGTAGGGTTAGGGTTAGGGGTAGGGGTAGGGTTATGGTTAGGGTTATGGTTAGGGGTAGGGTTAGGGGTAGGTTTAGTATTAGGGTTAGGGCTAGGGTTAGGGGTAGGGTTTTGGGTAGGGTTAGGTTTAGGGTTAGGGTTAGAGGTAGGGTTATGGTTAGGGTTAGGGATAGGATTATGTTTCGGGTTAGGGTTAGGGTTAGGGCTAGGGTTAGGTTTAGGGCTAGGGTTAGGGTTAGGGTTAGGGGTAGAGTTAGGGTTTTAGGGTTAGGGGTAGGTTTAGGGGTACGTTAATGTTAGAGGTAGGGGTTGGGTTTGGGTTAGGTTTAGGTTTAGGGGTAGGTTTAGGGTTACGGTAAGGGATAGGGGTAGGGATAGGGTTAGAGTTAGGGTTAGGGGTAGGGGTAGGGTTAGGGGTAGGGGTAGGGGTAGGAGTAGGGGTAGGGTTAGGGTTAGAGTTAGGATTAGGGTTAGGGTCAAGTTTAGGCTTACGGTTAGGGGTAGAGTTATGGTTAGGGTTATGGTTAGGGTTACCCTTAGAGCTATGGTTAGGGTTAGGGTTAGGGTTAGGGGTAGGATTAGGGTTAGGGTTAATGTTATGGTTAGGGTTAGGTATAGCGTTAGGGTTAGGGTTAGGATTAGGGTTAGGGTTAGGGTTAGGATTAGGGTTAGGGTTAGGGTTAGGTTTAGGGTTAGGGTTAGGGTTAGGGCTAGGGTTAGGGGTAGGGTTTTGGGTAGGGTTAGGGTTAGGGTTAGGGTTAGGGTTAGGATTAGTGTTAGGGTTAGGGTTAGGTTTAGGGTTGTGGTTAGGGGTAGGCTTAGGGTTATGTTTAGGGTTAGGGTTAGAGGTAGGGTTAGGGTTAGAGTTAGGGTTGCAGTTAGAGCTAGGGTTAGGGTTAGGGTTAGGGGTAAGGGTAGGATTAGGGTTCGGGTTAGGTGTAGTGTTAGGGTTACGGTAACGGTTAGGTTTAGCGTTAGGGGTAGGGTTACAGTTAGTGGTAGGGTTAGGGTTAGGGGTAGGTGTAGCGTAGGGGTAGGGTTAGTGTTAGGGTTAGGATTAGGAATAGGGTTAGGGTTAGGATTAGGGTTAGGGTTAGGGTTAGGGTTAGGGCTAGGGCTAGGGCTAGGTTTAGGGTTAGGGGTAGGGGTATGCTTAAGGTAAGGTTTTGGTTTAGGGTTAGTGTTGGGGGTAGGTTTAGGGGTAGGGTTAGGGTTATGGTTAGGGTAATGGTAAGGGTTAGGGTTTGGGTTAGGTGTAGGGTTAGGGTTAGGGTTAGGTTTAGGGGTAGGGGTAGGGTGAGGGTTAGGGTTAGGGTTATGATTAGGGTTAGGGTTAAAGTTAGGGTTAGGGTTAGGGGTAGGGTTAGGGTTAGAGTTAGGGTTAGGGGTAGAGTTCGGGTTAGGGTTAGGGTTAGGTTTGTGTTAGGGTTAGGGTAGGGTTAGAGTTAGGGGTACGGTTAGGGTTAGGGTTAGGGTTACGGTCAGAGGTGGGGTTAGGATTAGGGGTAGGTTTAGGGTTATGGTTATGGTTAGGGTTAGGGTTAGGGTTAGGGTTAGGGCTAGGGTTAGGGTTAGGGTTAGGCTTAGGGTTAGGGTTAGGGGTAGGTGTAGGGTTAGGGTTAGGGTTAAGATTAGGGTTAGGGTTAAAGTTAGGGTTAGTGTTAGGGATAGGGGTGGGATTAGGGTTAGCGTTAGGGTTAGGGTTAGGGTTAGGTTTAGGATTAGGGTTAGGGTTAGAGTTAGGGTTAGGGTTAGAGTTAGGGGTACGGTTAGGGTTAGGGTTAGGGTTACGGTCAGGGGTTGGGTTAGCATTAGGGGTAGGGGCAGGGTTAGGGTTAGTGTTAGGGTTAGGGGTAGGGTTAGGGTTAGGGTTAGGGTTAGGACTTGGTTAGGGTTAGTGTTAGGCTTAGGGTTAGGGTTAGGGTTAGGGGTAGCGTTAGGGTTAGGTTAGGGCTAGGGTTAGGTTAGGGTTAGGGTTAAAGTAAGGGCGGGTTAGGTGCAGGTTTACGGTTAGGGTGAGGGTTAGGGTTAGGGGTAGGGTTAAGGTTAGGGTTAGTGTTAGGATTAGGTTTAGGGTTAGGGTTAAGTTTAGGGTTAGGTTAGGGGTAGGGTTAGGGGTAGGGTTAGGGTTAGGGTTAGAACTATGGTTTGGGTTAGGGTTAGGGTGAGGGGTAGGGGTAGGGTTAGGGTGAGGGTTAGGGTTAGGGTTAGGTGTAGGGTTAGGGTTAGGATTAGGGTTTGGGTTAGAGTTAGGGGTAGGGTTAGGGTTAGGGGTAGGGTTTGGTTTAGGGTTAGGGATAGGGTTAGGGTTAGGGTTAGGGTTGGTTTAGGATTAGGGTTAGGGTTAATGTTGGGATTAGGGTTAGGGTAGGGTTAGGGTTATTGTTAGGATTAGGGTTAGGGTTGCGGTTAGGGCTAGGTTTAGCGTTAGGTTTAGGGTTAGGGTTAGGGTTGTTGGTAGGTTTAGGGGTTGGTTTAGGGTTAGGGTTAGTGTTAGGGGTAGGGTTAGGGTTAGGGTTAGGAGTAGGGGTAGGGTTAGTGGTAGGGTTTGGGGTAGGTTTAGGGGTAGGTTTAGGGGTAGGGGTAGGGTTAGTGTTAGGGGTAGGATTAGGGGTAGGGGTAGGGTTAGGGGTAAGGGTTGGGGTAGGGTTAGTGTTAGGGCTAGGGTTAGGGTTAGGGTTAGGGGTAGAGTTAGGGTGAGGGTTAGGGTTAGGGGTAGGGTTAAGGTTAGGGTTAGTGTTAGGATTAGGTTTAGGGTTAGGGTTAAGTTTAGGGTTAGGTTAGGGGTAGGGTTAGGGTTAGGGTTAGGGTTAGGGTTAGAACTATGGTTTGGGTTAGGGTTAGGGTGAGGGGTAGGGGTAGGGTTAGGGTGAGGGTTAGGGTTAGGGTTAGGTGTAGGGTTAGGGTTAGGATTAGGGTTTGGGTTAGAGTTAGGGGTAGGGTTAGGGTTAGGGGTAGTGTTAGGGTTAGGGATAGGGTTAGGGTTAGGGTTAGGTTTAGGTTTAGGGTTAAGGTTAGGGAAACGGTAAGGGTTAGAGTTAGGGTTAGGGTTAGGGGTAGGTTTAGTGTTAGGTTTAGGGTTAGGGTTAGGGTTAGGTTTAGGGTTAGGGTTAGGGTGAGGGTTAGGTTTAGTGTTAGGGTAAGGGTTAGGGCTAGGTTTAGGTTTAGGGTTAGGGTTAGGGTTATGGTTAGGGTTAGCGTTAGAGTTAGGGTTAGGGTTAGGTTTACGTTTAGGGTTAGGGTTAGGGTTAGGGAAACGGTAAGGTTTAGGGTTAGGGTTTTAGGGTTAGGGTTAGGGTTAGGGTAAGGGTAAGGGTTAGGCTTAGGTTTAGGGTTAGGGTTAGGATTAGGGAAACGGTAAGGGTTAGGGTAAGGGTTAGGGTTAGGGTTAGGGTTAGGTTTAGGGTTAGGGTTCGGGTTAGGGAAGTAAGGGTTAGGGTTAGGATTAGGGTTAGGGTTAGGGAAACGGTAAATGTTAGGGTTAGGGTTAGGGTTAAGGTTAGGTTTAGTGTTAGGGTTAGCGTTAGGATTAGGATTAGGGTTAGGGTTAGGGTTAGGGTTAGGGTTAGGGTTAGGGTTTGGGTTAGGGTTAGGTTTTGGGTTAGGGTTAGGGTTAGGGGTAGGGTTAGGTTTAGGATTAGGGTTAGGGTTAGGGAAACGGTAAAGATTATGGTTAGGTTTAGGGTTAGGGTTAGGGTTAGGTTTAGCGTTAGGGTTAGGATTAGGGTTAGGGTTAGGGTTTGGGTTAGCATTAGGGTTAGGGTTAGGGTTAGGGTTAGGGTTTGCTATTTCTGCTTGGGGAACTTCTTTTCTAATCGGGATATTTCATCCTTCCTTGTTCAACTTCAGTGTACCTTCTTTTATTTCTGCTTGGTTCTTCATCGACTACCATAGAGTGTCATGGATGCTGGATTTTGCCGGTGCATTCAGTAGGGCATTGCTCTTTCTGCTGGGAACCTTCTTTTCTTCTTCCTCGTTCAAAATGGATTTGGCCGTTGAGCTTCCTACGGAATTGTTCGATCTGCTAAGATCGTTTTTGACTAAGCTGGGTATTATATTTCCACCCACTGCACCTTCAGTGCATCCGCATCAGTGTACCTGGTGTTATATCTGCCTGGTATCTGAGCAAGTACAATGGGGACCCTACTGCCACCGACAATGCTCTATCTGCTAGGAGTTGTTTGGTTAACGTGGTCGTTCATTGTCCCCTAAGCAGCTTCAAGGTGTCTGCTTTCACTTCTTGGAAGATTTCGTCCTTTGTAATGGATACTGTATTTTGCCGTTGCACCTCCTACGGCATTGCTCTTTCTGCTGAGGAACCTCTTGCCTAATAGGGATATTTTATCCTTCCTTGTTCAACTTCAGTGTAACTGCTTTTAATTCTGCGTGGTGCTTCATCCACTACAACCGAGACAGTACTACCACTCATATAGCTCTATCTGCTAAGAGTTGTTCTCTGTAGGCGTGGACATTTCTTCTACCACAAGCAACTTCAATGTATCTGGTTTTGGTGTTGCACGTTTTCATCCAGTGTAATGCTTACAGGATTTTGCAGTTTAAATTTCTAGTGCATTGCTCTTTCTGCTAAGCAGGGTATTATATGCTTCCTCATTCAACTTCAGTGTACCAGCTTTTATTTCGTCGTGGTCTCTGAGCAGGTACAAGGGAGACTGTACTTCCACCGAAATTGCTCTATCTCCTAGAGTTGTTCTTGTGAACGTGGTCATAGAGTGTCATGGATACTGGATTTTGCCAGTGCACTCAATAGGGCATTGCTCTTTCTGCTGGGAACCTTCTTGTCTTAGCGGGGCATTTTCTTCTTCCTCGTTCATCCTCTGTGTACCTGGTTTTATTTCTGCGTGGTCTCTGAGCAAGTACAATGGGGACCCTACTGCCACCGACAATGCTCTATCTGCTAGGAGTTTTTCGGTTAACGTGGTCGTTCATTGTCCCCTAAGCAGCTTCAAGGTGTCTGCTTTCACTTCTTGGAAGATTTCATCCTGGGTAATGGATACTGTATTTTGCCGTTGAACCTCCTATGGCATTACTCTTTCTGCTGAGACCCTCTTGTCTAATCGGGTTATTTCATTCTTCCTAGTTCAACTTCAGTGTACCAGCTTTTATTTGGTCGTGGTCTCTGAGCAGGTAAAAGGGAGACTGTACTTCCACCGAGATTGCTCTATCTCCTAAAGTTGTTCTTGTGAACGTGGTCATTTCTTTGACCACCAGGAACTTCAATGTACCTCGTGTTACTTCGAGGATTTCGTACAGTGTAATTGGTACTGGATTTTGCAGTTGAGCTTTCTACAGAATTATTCGATCTCCTAAGATCGTTTTTGTCCAAGCGGGTATTATATTTCCCCCGCCTGCACCTTCAGTGTATCTGCTTCAGTGTACCTGCTTTTATTTCTGCCTGGTCTCTGAGCAAGTACAATGGGGACGCTACTGCCACCGACAATGCTCTATCTGCTAGGAGTTGTTCGGTCAACGTGGTCGTTCATTGTCCCCTAAGCAGCTTCATGGTGTCTGCTTTTACTTCTTGGAAGATTTCCTCCTGGGTAATGGATACTGTATTTTGCCGTTGTACCTCCTACGGCATTGCTCTTTCTGCTGAGGAACCTCTTGCCTAATAGGGATATTTTATCCTTCCTCGTTCAACTTCAGTGTACCTGCTCTTATTTCTGCGTGGTGCTTCCTCAAGTACAACGGAGACTGAACTACCATTGACATTGTTCTATCTAGTATCATTTGTTCTGTGTAAACCTGGCATTTCTGCTACCCCAAGTAACTTCAATGTATCTCCCTTCACTTCCTGGAGGTTTTCATAGAGTGTCATGGATGCTGGATTTTCCCGGTGCAGTCAATAGGGCATTGCTCTTTCTACTGGGAACCTTCTTTTCTTCTTCCTCGTTCAAACTGGATCTTGCCGTTGAACTTCGACGGAATTGTTCGATCTGCTAAGATCGTGTTTGTCTAAGCGGGGTATTTTATTTTTCCCCCTGTACCTTCAGTGTTTCTGCTTTTATTTCAGCGTGTTGCTTCATCTTGTACAACGGAGACAGAGCTACCATTCTCATTGCTCTATCTAGTATGATTTGTTCTGTGTAAACCTGGTAGTTTCTTCTACCACAAGTAACTTCAATGTATCTTGTTTCACTTCCTGGAGGTTTTCATAGAGTGTCATGGATACTGGATTTTGCCAGTGCAGTCAATAGGGCATTGCTCTTTCTGCTGGGAACCTTCTTGTCTTAGCGGGGCATTTTCTTCTTCCTCGTGTACCTGGTTTTATTTCTGCGTGGTCTCTGAGCAAGTACAATGGGGAGCCTACTGCCACCGACAACGCTCTATCTGCCAGGAGTTGTTCGGTTAACGTGGTCGTTCATTGTCCCCTAAGCAGCTTCAAGGTGTCTGCTTTTACTTCTTGGAAGATTTCATCCTGGGTAATGGATACTGTATTTTGCCGTTGAACCTCTTACGGCATTACTCTTTCTGCTGAGGGCCCTCTTGTCTAATCGGGTTATTTTATTCTTCCTCGTTCAACTTCAGTGTAACTGCTTTTATTTCTGCGTGGTGCTTCATCCATTACAACCGAGATAGTACTACCACTCATATAGCTCTATCTCCTAAGAATTGTTCTGTGTAGGCGTGGTCATTTCTTCTACCACAAGCAACATCAATGTATCTGGCTTTAGTTCTTGGACGTTTTCATCTAGTGTAATGCTTACTGGATTTTGCCGTTCAAATTTCTACGGCATTGCTCTTTCTGCTAAGCAGGGTATTATATGCTTCCTCGTTCAACTTCAGTGTACCAGCTTTTATTTCGTCGTGGTCTCTGAGCAGGTACAAGGGAGAGTGTACTTCCACCGAGATTGCTCTATCTCCTAGACTTGTTCTTGTGAACGTGGTCATTTCTTTGACCACCAGCAACTTCAATATATCTCATGTTACTTCTTCGAGGATTTCATTCAGTGTAATTGGTACAGGCATTTGCCGTTGAGCTTCTTACGGAATTGTTCGATCTGCTAAGATCGTTTTTGTCGAAGTGGGGTATTATATTTCCACCCCCTGCACCTTCAGTGTATCTGCTTCAGTGTACCTGGTTTACATCTGCCTGGTCTCTGAGCAAGTACAATGGGGACCGTACTGCCACCGACAATGCTCTATCTGCTAGGAGTTGCACGGTTAACGTGGTCGTTCATTGTCCCCTAAGCAGCTTCAAGGTGTCTGCTTTTACTGCTTGAAAAATTTCATCCTGGATAATGGATACTGTGTTTTGCCTAGGGTTAGGGTTATGGTTAGGGTTAGGGTTAGGGTTAGGGCTAGGGTTAGGTTATGGCTAGGGTTAGTTTTAGGGCAAGGGTAAGGGTTAGGTTTAGGTTTAGGGTTAGGGTTAGGGAAACGTTAAGTCTTCGGGTTAGGTTTAGGGTTAGGGTTAGGGTTAGCGTTAGGGTTAGGGTTAGGGTTAGGGGAAGGGTTAGGGTTAGGTTTATGGTTAGGGTTAGGGTTAGGGTTAGCATTAGGCTTAGGGTTAGGTTTAGGGTTAGGGTTAGGGATAGGGTTAGGTTTAGAGTTAGCGTGAGGGTGAGGTTTAGGGTTAGGGTTAGATTTAGGTTTAGGGTTAGGGTTAGGGAAACGGTAAGGGTTCAGGTTAGGTTTAGGGTTAGGGTTAGGGTTAGGGAAAAGGTAAGG